>NW_007074805.1:10975-11642 GCF_000164805.1 Carlito syrichta
TCAGGCAGGTCTCGACCCCGTGGGCTCAGGCCATCCACTCACCTCAGCCTCCCAAAGTGCTGAGATTACAGGCTGAGCCACCAAGCCCGGCCACCTCTCCCATTTTCAAATGAAGGAAAAAAAGAAGAAACCGAATTCTCAGACCTTAGAGGATTTGAAAGGTCTTTGGAATTCACCTCTCCCCTCAAGAAAACCCCAACGTACTCTCTGGGACTTTCTAGAGGAAAGGATCAGTTTTCTTTGGACTATGATTTATGTCTGTCAGGGCCTCACTGCTCTCTGGGGCACAGTTGAGTCTCCGCGAGGGCTTAGTTTTTGGGTGGTTGGGGCTTTAGCCATACTGGTGAAGTGGCAGTTTGAAACCAGCATGGGCCTGGCCTCCTGGCCTGTGGTGTGGCCACAGAAGGTCACTTACAGACACGGTGGCAAGTAATTTAAAGAGCATTTCCTGTCTTGCATCACTGGAAACCTGACCTCGTCTCTCCCAGCCCAGGAAGGAGGTGACCCGTAGCATCTTTTCCATAAGCCTGACCTCACAGTGACATAGGGGCTTGTAGGACACTGTAAAGGTGTTGGTTTTTACTGCCAATGAAATATGTATCCCAGCCGGGCTTGGTGGCTCAGCCTGTAATCCCGCGCCTTTGGGAGGCTGAGGTGAGTGAATTGC
>NW_007074805.1:12228-14601 GCF_000164805.1 Carlito syrichta
GTAGAGATGAGGTCTTGCTGCCCAGGCGGGTCTCGAACCCGCAGGCTCAGGCAGTCCACTCACCTCAGCCTCCCATAGACAAGGGATGAAATACATTCTGTTATCTCTGTTGTACAGAGGTTAAGTCGGTTGCCCAAGGTCACATGACCCATATGTGCTAGAATTGAATTCGAACCCAGGTTTTTAAAACCAAAGTCTGGAGTGGATTGCCCGAGCCCGCGGGTGACAGAATGAGACTCTGACTCAAAAAACAACCAAAAACAAAAAAACAGTCTCTGGCTGGGCACCGTAGCTCATACCTGTAATCCCAGCACTTTGGGAGGACGAGGCGAGAGGAGTGCCTGAGCCCAGGGGTTTGAGACCAGCCTAGGCAAGTTGGTGAGAACTTGTCTCTACAATAAATTAAAAAAAAAAAAAATTGGGCATCGTGGTGTGTGCCTGTAATTCCAGCTAATTGAAGGACTGAGGTGGAAGGATCGCCTGAGCCCAGCAGGTCGAGGCTGCGATGAGCATGCCACTGCACTCCAGCCTGGGTGACAGAGTGAGACTCTGACTTAAAAAAAACAAACAGCCAAAGTCTGTGCTCTTATCTACCCAAAGCAGATCTGAGCCCTGAGTACTCTTCTTTTTTGAAGAAGAGGTCTCCTATGTTGCCTAGGTGTGTTTCAAACTCCTGGGCTTGAGCAATCCTCTTGCCTCAGCCTCCAAGTAACTGGAACTAGAAGTGTGAGCTATCATGCCTGGCTCCTGAGTACTCTTTTTTTTCCCCTCCAGCTAGCTTTCTCAGGTTGAACTGAGTATTCTTTTGTTGGCTTTTGTTTCTCTTTCATCTTGGCTTGCCTTGTGGGCCCCTCTTTTTAGTAACAGGCTGTGTGGGGGAAAACACTAGACAGGGAGTCAGGATTCTTAGGTTCAAGTCCTGCCTCTGTCACTGTCTTGTGTCTGACCTTTGGCAGGCTACTTCTTTAAGCTTGAGTTTCTTTATCTATGAAACAAAGGCTGACCATAATGGGAATAACCACAACAATAACAAGCTGACCATGTGATGCATGGATTATCCCATTATTATTATTATTATTATTTTTTGAGTTGGAGTCTCACTCTGTCGCCCAGGCTGGAGTGCAGTGCCACACTCACAGCCACCACAGCCTCGACCTGCTGGGCTCGGTGATCCCTCTGCCTCAGCCATCCAAGTAGTTGGAAACACAGGTGTGTGCCACCATGCCTGGCTAATTTTTTTGACTTATTGTAGAGATGAGGTCTCGCCAAGTTGCCCAGGTAGGTCTCGAACCCTGGGCTCAGGCAATTCTCTCGCCTCCACCTCCCAAAGTTCTGGGATTACAGACGTGAGCCGCTGTACCCGGCAATTTAAATTTTCAAGGGCCACATAGTGACAATTGTCAGATGTTGCTTAAACTACTGACTTGATATAATTCACAGCTGTGCTTTTTGATATGTTACATCTCTGTAATAGTGCACAACCTGTTGCACATACCTCATCTCCTTGCCCCTTCCCAGCTGAGGAAACTGAGGCACAGAGATGACATAACTTATCTAACGAGTGGCAGGCTCTGGATTTGAACTCTGATTGCAGAATCTAGTCACTTAGCCATTATGTTATCCTGCCTCCCAAATGCCTGACCTCTGTGCATATACCCCCATTTACTGCTCCTATAGCAGATATCACTAATCGATTCCGACTCATGACTCAGTCTTGCCCGATACAGAACTGATACACTTTAGGTGAAGTCATCCTTGGGAGTGTTTCTATGGTGATGAGCCCTGGTGAACTATAGTCAGCATCTGAAAATCTACTTGAGGTTGATTTTTCAGAGGAAGAGCTATATGAAAGTAATCTCTGGAAAACTCACCACCAGCGAGAGGCGCAGCTGTAAGGCATCACATTTTGGTGGTGATCGTGGCTCTGTTGCAGTTTACCAGATTGCCCACAACTTCTGACACTCCAGGGCCAGAACTCCGTCTGTAAGTGCCATGAGATTTCTCTGTCTGGCAATTCTTGCAACAAATGTTGACTCAGGAGGACTGACTCCCCAGTTCTGGATCTTACAACTCAGCCACGCTGTGTTAAGCAGGTGTCTCCAGATGTTTTCCAGCCGTGCTGGGACCTAGAGTCATTAACCTTATCTTCCCCCTGGGACAGAGCTTGGGTCCTCAGAGGACAGGAGAGGAGGCAGAGATTTCTGAATCCTTCATTGGAAACTTGCTTGTTTTGGTTTTCCTGCTTGTGGAGGATGGTTATTAGACATGTAGGAAAGACGCTGGGGGCGTCTCAGCTCGCAGAGCTCGTGTTTGCACTTCTTTGTGTGTGTGTGTGTGTGTGTGTGTGTGTGTGTGTGTGTGTGTGTGTGTGTG
>NW_007074805.1:15248-16891 GCF_000164805.1 Carlito syrichta
AAGTTGCCCAGGCGGGTCTCGAACCCACGGGCTCAGGCAATCCACTCACCTCGGTCTCCCAAAGTGCTGGGATTACAGGCTGAGCCACCGAGCCCGGCCAATAATTTATTTTTTGAGACAGGGTCTCACTCTGTCACCCAGGCTGGAGTGCAGTAGCATGATGATAGCTCACTGCAGCCTTGAACTCATGGGCTCAAGTGAACCTCCTGCCTCAGTCTCCCAAGCAACTAAGATTATAGGGATGTGCCACCACACTGGGCTAATTAAAAAAAACTTTTTTTTTTAAAGAGATGATGAGATCTCGCTGTGTTGCCCAGCCTGGTCTCAAATTCCTGGTCTCAAGCAATCCTTCTGCTTCGGACTCTCAAGTGCTGTGATTACAGATGTGATCCGCTGCATTCGGCCTACAATAATTTTTACAACACTTGTTTGTAACAGCTAAAAGCTGGAAATGTGACTGTCCATGAGAAGGGCTGTTGCCCAGAACATCCACAGAGTGGGATGTGAATAAGTGAATGAATGAAATGGAGCTACATGTATTGACATTGAGCAGACAGTTGCAGAGGGGTACGCACAATGTGACACTTGTAAAGGTAGAAACATCAGAACACTCAGAACCATACTGTGCCTTGCTTGATGGTACCATGTTTGTAGTCCAAGTATAAAGATTTGCAAGAAAGTGATAAAAAACAAAGCCGGTGCTATAATGGAGATTCGGGCAGGGCCCTGGCAAGAAGCAATTGGCAGTCTCAAAAAGGTCTCACTGAAAAGAAAGGAGCTATTTACAGAGGGGTGAGGCCCCCTGGAGTTGACCACAGCAGGGAGTTGTCCCTAGTGCTGATCCTGAAGGGGATTGGGTGGGTGGAGTGCAGTCACCAGAGCTCGGCGCCAGCTTGTGCTGGGGAGAGGTACTACAAGTCAGGGGCTGTAGTGGATGGAGGATGCAGCTGGGAGGAACACCACAGCTTCTCTTCCTCTGCACTCCAGTCCTCTGGGGACGCCCATGGACCAAACCCAACTAAGGGGCAAAGCAAGGGAGCCAAGGAGGTGTAGTCTGTAGGGATCCGCCTCCCAGGGCACAGAGAAAGACTAAATTGATCCGGGGTAGGCACGGGGTGTGGTAATTAGCAGCATAAAGATTCACTTCTTTGGGGCAGAGGATGGGAATGCCCTATAGGAGGGTTACATGGGGCTGTTCAACTCTGTGCGCATGATTTTTTTTTTTTTTTTGAGTAGGAGTCTCACTCTTGCCCAAACTAGAGTGCAGTGGCATACTCACAGCCACTGCAGCCTCGAGCCACTGGGCTCAGGGATCCTTCTACCTCAGCCTTCCAAGTAGCTGGAATCATAGGCATGCACCACCATACCCAGCTGATTTTTTGATTTACTGTAGAGATAAGTTCTCGTCATGTTGCTCAGGGTGGTCTTGAACCTGTAGGCTCAGGCAGTCCTCTTACCTCCGCCTCCCAAAATGCTGGGATTACAGGCATGAGCCACCATGTCTAGCTCACTATTGTTTCTTAAACTGGGGGTGAGAAGATAGATGTTAATTATATGATTCTTTTTTTTTTCTTTTTGAGTTGGAGTCTCACTCCGTCACCGAGACTGGAGTGCAGTGGCCGCTCCCGGCCACCGCAGCCTCG
>NW_007074805.1:17790-19409 GCF_000164805.1 Carlito syrichta
TGAGTTGGAGTCTCACTCTGTCGCCCAGGCTGGAGTGCAGTGGCATGCTCACAGCCGCCACAGCCTAGACCTCCTGGGCTCAGGTGATCCTTCTACCTCAGCCTTCCAATTAGCTGGAACCACAGGTGTGTGCCACCACACCCAGCTAATTTTTTGATTTATTGTAGATATGAGGTCTTGCCATGTTGCTCTGACTGGTCGCGAACTCCTGAGCTCAGGCAGTCCCCTTGCTTCCGACTCCCAAAGTGCTGGGATTACAGGCATGAGCTACTGTGCCTGGCCTCAAGAATGCTTTTGTTTGTTTGGATTGGTCTTGACCTGGACAGTTGGGGGGACTTGCTTTGTGCTGCAGAATGGAGTCCTTTCTTCCACAGCTGCCTGTCTGCTTGGTGCCCCCAGCACTCGGGGTTATTTTTAGAGGTAAAGACTTGATGTAGGAGTCAATCACATTTAATAAGCTGGCGCTCCCTGTACCGTCTGCAGAGAGCTGACTCTCATTTTGGGGTGTCCCCTATGTTCCAATCTATTGTTGCCAAGGTTAGAAATAAAAATAACAGTTTGGCAATTTGGCATTTTCTTTAAAAATTAGGCAGAAATAGGCCAGCCATTGTGGCTCATGTCTATAATCCCAGCACTTTGGGAGGCCGAGGTGAGAGAATTGCCTGAGCCCATGGGTTCGAGACTAGCCTGGGCAACTTGGCGAGACCTCGTCTCTACAAAAATCAAGAAAAATTAGCCGGGTGTGGTGGCACGTGCCTGTAGTTCCAGCTCCTTGGAAGGCTGAGGCGGAAGGATCGCCTGATCCCAGCAGCTTGAGGTTGTGGCAACCGTGAGCTTGCCACTGCTTTCCAGCCAGGGCAACAGAGTGAGACTCCAACTAAAAAAAAAAAAAAAATTAGGCAGAAATTTACCATATGACCCAGCAATTCCATTCCTGGGTATCTACCTCAGAGAAATGAAAATGTAAGTCTACACAAAGACCTGTACACGCATGTTCATAGCAGCATTATTCACGATACAGTAGCCAAAAAGTGGAAACAACCTGAATGTCCGATATCCAGCATATCTATGCCACATTTAATTGCAGACTAGCAATAACAAAATGCTGATATGTGCTATAGCAAAGATCATCCTCCAAAACTTGGTGCTAAGTCAAAGAAGCCAGACACAGCACATGTTGCATGATTTCATTTATATGAAATGTACAGAAAGAAACAACTGTAGAGACAGAAAGACTAGTGGTTGCTGGGGGCTTGGAAAGAAAGGGGCGTGGCTGTGAGACACTGAGGATCTTACTGGGAGATAGCAGATTCTAACACCACATATGAGGATGGTTGTACAACTTGTAAACATATAAAAGTCATTGAATTGTACACTTACAATGGGTGGATTTTATGGTGTATAAATGATACATTGATAAATGTCAAAAATAATGCTTTAGGTTTTTAGTTTGGTAGAAAAAAACACCTGGTGTGGGAATTTTCCAGTGTCTGTCTGGTTCCTAGCTTATGAAAGAATCATCCAACAAGTCCTTGGTTGGGATCTTTTTTTCTTTCTTTTTTTTTGAGTTGGAGTCTCACTCTGTTGCCCAGACTGGAGTGCAGTGGCCGCTCCTGGCC
>NW_007074805.1:19853-24110 GCF_000164805.1 Carlito syrichta
TGGGCTCTGGCAATCCTTCCGCCTCAGCCTTCCAAGTAGCTGGAACTACAGGCGCACGCTACCACGCCCAGTTAGCCGACTGATTTTTGATTTATCGTAGAGATGAGGTCTCACCAAGTTGCCCAGGCTGATCTCGAACCTGTGGCTCAGGCAATCCTGTCACCTTGGCCTTTCAAAGTGCTGGAATTATAGGCTAAGTCACTGAGCCCAGCCCATGGCTTCTCTTAACTAGGGTTGTTAACTTTGCCCAGAAGGAAAGTTCTGTTCTTTGACATATTAATTTGGATTTTGACACTTGCCTCCAAAATGAGGACACTCAACCCAAACTGGCCAAGTGCAACAAAACAAAATGGAATGCGTTTGCTTATGTAACTGGGGAGGCAAAGGTGTGCTGCCCTCAGTGTAATCAGTTCCAGATCCGTCAGGGCTTAGCCTCATCTACCTCTCTCTGCCATTTTCCTCCATTGGGTTCAGGCAGGGTCCCCAAACATTGGCAAGACAGTGCTATGAGCTCAGGGCTTCCATCTTGCTGTCTTCAACACTAGTGGCAAAGGGAGTTTCTCTTTCTCAGCAGTTCTCCTAAGAGTCCCACCACTGCGTCTTCTTGACTTCAAACACCGTTCCTGAACCAGCCTGCTGGGTCAGGAGCTGATGTTCTGATCACGTTCTCCCCGGTCATGCTCTCCCCTGGAGCCTCCAGGCGGGCCAACCCCGCTTCTAGCCAGATCTCAGAGACCCAGTGTGGGGGAAGGAGAGGGCTCCAAAGAAACTTCAGGAACATTAACCAGAAGGGGAGTAGCTGCCTGGTTGGCAAAAACAGCAGAAGGCCTCCATCTGGCTGTCTGGCTCCATTTGAGGCCACACGGCGAAGGTTGCTTGGATGAGGGGAGGAGTGGAGTGTCTCTGTTGGCTCATCCTGCGTCTGAAAAGCATCTTGAAGCTGAGACCAACTGAGGGTCTGCAGGAGACACCCCCATGAGCAGGGAGCACTCAGGGGCTCCAAGGGAAGACAGGGATCATGTCCCCTCCAGCTGTCAGAATTGCCTTATGGGCAGTGCATCCTCAAAAATTATACTTAGAATCACCGTATGATCTAGAAATTTATTTCTGGATATATACCTAACATGGCTATATATGCCTAACATGGATATATAACCTTCTCGATATGTACCTAACATGATTAAAAGCGGGACTCGAGAAGATATTTCTACATCCATGCTCATAGCAGCTTATTTATAGTAGCCAAAAGGTGGAGGCAACCCAAGGGTCCATCAGTGGATGAATTGATACACAGCATGTGATCCATCTGTACAATAAAATATAATTCAGCCTTAAACAGGAAGGGAATCCTGATACCTGCTACAATGTGGATGAACCTTGAGCACAGTTTGCTAAGGGATGGATAAAGAAGCCAGTCACAAAAGGACAAACACTGTGGGATTCCACTGATAGGAGGTACCTAGAGTACATTCACAGGAGCAAAAATAAAAGAGTAGGAGCCATGAGCTGAAGGGAGGTAGAATGGGCATTATTCTTTAACGGGTTTGTAGTTTTCGTTTGGCATGATGAAAATGTTCTGCAGATGGATGTCCATGGATGGCGGTGATGGTTGTACAGTCATGTGCTGCATAACTACATTTCGGTCAGTGAAGGACACAAATACAACAGTGATCCCAAAAGATTTTTATTTTTTTATTTTTGGAGACAAGGTCTTACTATGTTGCCCAGGCTGGTCTTGAACTCCTGGGCTCAAGCGATCTTCCTGCCTCAGCCTCCCAAAGTGTTGGGATTACAGGCATGAGCCACCGTGCTCATCCTGTTCTGTAAGGTTATGATACCATATTTTTACTGTACCTTTTCTATGTTTAGATACACAAATACTTACCATTGTGTTAAAATTACCTGCCGTGTATAGTCACATGCTGTACAGGCCTGTAGCCCAGGAGTAATAGACTGTATCATATACCCTTGGTGTATAGTAGGCTATACATCTGGGTCTGTGGAAATTCACTCTAGGATGTTTGTATAACGTTGAAATTGCCTAAGGACACATTTTTCAGAAGTATCCCCGTTGTTAACTGATGAATGACTGTACATCAGTGTGAATGCACCTAATGCCACTGCATTGTACGCTTAAAATAGTTAAGATGGTAAACTTTTTTTTTAAGTGTAATCAAACAAGTTTAACATAACTGTCATGTTAAACAAAACACCTTCAATTCTTGGGATTTTCTGTTTCCATTTTCTAGTTTTAGTATTTTCAAAATACTCTCATTCAAGTCGCAATGTTGTCTGAGGGTTGTTGTTTCTGGAAAACAGTTCTGCTCTTTGGGATGCTTTTCTTTGCCACTCCCATGACACACAGCTGCAATCCTGATGCTACTGAAGATAGTAAACTTTATATTATGTATATTTTGTCACAATTTAAAAATGTTTAAATAATTTAAATGGTTCAAAGTTATGTGTATTTTACCAAAATTAAGAAATGAGAGACAGAGAGGGACACACACACGTAGACAGTTATCTGGATAAAAATAAGTATCCAAGAAACAGATCGATAACCCTTCCCACTGCTTGTGAGGTTGGCATGAAGGTGGAAGCCACAGACTGGGCCTGGGTGAAGAATGTCCCATGGTGGTGAGTACGTCACACTAAGGTCCTTTTTTCTGACCCCCCTCCGACCCATGCTGTCCTCCTCGTGGCTGGCAAATCCTGAACCTAGGGATGAGGCCAGGAGCAGACTAGGCATGTGTGATCTCCTGTATTGGATCTGCCTCCCCACTCCACCCTGAAAGTGGCTCTGGCTGGTGGCAGAGTGAGAGAACTGTGGGGAGGTGGGAGGGAGGGAGTGATCCTATATACCAGGGGACAAAATTATGAGAGGGCTCATGGACTCCCCTTTCCTACTCGGTCTGATGCCTCAGGGCTGAGCAGAGAATCTCACCAGTGGAACCTTAGAAAAGTACCTGGGATACATTGTGTTTATAGCATTGGCTGTTGCTCAGGTGTGGCCTGACTTTGAGCGGTTTTTGTTTTTTTAATTTAATTCGGAGTCTCTCTCTGTTGCCCAATCTGGAGTGTAGTAGCATGCTCATGGCCACTGCAGCCTCGACCTGCTGGCTCAGGTGATCCTTCAACCTCAGCCTTCCAAATAGTTGGAACTACAGGCACACACCACCATGCTTGGCTAAATTTTTTTTTTTTTTATTGTAGAGATGAGGTCTCACTAAGTTGCCCGGGCTGGTCTTGAACCCATGGGCTCAGACAATCCTCTCATGTCTGCCTGGTCTCTCAAAGTGCTGGGATTACAGGCATGAGCCATTGCACCTGGCCTTGAACTTTTGTTCTATAGTGTAGGTGAGAGAATAAATTGGTACAGCCACCCTGCAGGATAGTTTGCCAAGATTTATTACATCTAAAAACAAACCTGAACCTTCTGATACAGCAATTCCACTCCTCTTCCCCAGAGAGAATGTTCCCCCAGAGAGATGCTAGCATGTGCGTCCAAAGAGGCAGTGCAAGGATATAATTCCATGGTGTATTACTGGTTATCGTCAGAGACTGGAAGCAACCTAAATACCCAGCAGTAGAAGAATGATTGTATAAACTAGCAAATCCATAGCGTGAAATACTGCGCAGCACTAAGAAGACTGAAGGAATACACTCATTCTTATGTGTGTAGGTCGTCAAGACACATTGAGTGAGAAGACCTAGTTGTGGAATCCTATGTATATACTGATACTTTTTTTTTTTTGAGTTGGAGTTTCACTCTGTCACCCAGGCTAGAGGGCAGTGGCTCCCTGCTAGCGCAGTCTCGACCTGCTGGGCTCAGGCAGTCCTTTCGCCTCAGCCTTCCAAGTAGCTGGAACTACAGGTATGTACTATGACGCCCAGCTAATTTTTTGATTTTTTTGATTTATGGCCATCTTGCCCAGGCTGGTCTCGAACCCCTGGGCTCAGGCAGTACTCTCGCCTTGGTCTCCCAAAGTGCTAGGATTACAGGCTTGAGCCACCATGCCTGGCCTATTCTGATACTATTAATGTATTTTTTAAAAAATCAAAAGTAAGCCGGGCTCGGTGGCTCAGCCTGTAATCCCGCGGTTTGGGTGGCTGAGGTGAGTGGATTGCCTGAGCCCGCAGGTTCAAGACCCGCCTGAGCAACTTGGGCGACCTCATCTCTACAATAAATCAAAAAATTAGCCAGGCGTGGTAGCGCATGCCTGTAATTCCAGCTACTCAGAAGGCTGAGGCAGAAGG
>NW_007074805.1:24458-32212 GCF_000164805.1 Carlito syrichta
TGCCCAGGCGGGTCTCGACCCCGCGGCTCAGGCAATCCACTCACCTCAGCCTCCCCAAGGTGCGGGATTACAGGCTGAGCCACCAAGCCCGGCTTCAGTTGTCTATTGCTGCATAAAACAGTAATGACTACATGATGCTCATGGGTTCTGTGGTTCAGTAATTTAGGCAGGGCATACAGGGGTGGCTTGACTGTACTTTATGACTTCTAGGGTCTTAGCTAGCTAGGAAGATCCGAATGGCTGGGAGTAGCTCACATGGTAGGACTGGAATCTTCTGGAGGTTTCTTCTTTTTTTTGTGTGTTGGCATCTCACTCTGTCACCTAGGCTAGAATGCAGTGGCATGCTGACGGCCACCGCAGCCTCAACCTGCTGGGATCAGGCAATCCTTCCACTTCAGCCTTCCAAGTAGCTGGGACTACAGGCACTTGCCACCACACCCAGCTAATTTTTATTTATTTATTTATTGTAGAGATGAGGTCTTGCCAAGTTATCCAGGCTGGTCTCGAACCCGTGGGCTCAGACAGTCCTCTCACCTCTGCCTCCCAAAGTGTGGGATTATAGGCATGTGCCACTGCGCCCGACTAGAGGTTTCTTTATGCACACGTCTGGTGCCTGGACTAGAGTGACAAGGTTTGTCTTAGTTGGGACAATTGATTAGAGTCCCTGCACGTGACTAATTCATGTGGCGAAGGCTTCCATACAGCATGGTGGTCTCAGAGTTGCTAGACTTTTTGCTCCAAGAGCGAGTGTTCTTGCAACTAAGGTGGAAACTGCATGCCTGACCTTCCGTGACTTTTTCCTCAGTTGTATAGTGTCACTTCTGCCATACCCTATTGGTCAAACCAGTCACAAGCCTACCTACATTTAAGAAGAGAGAATAGAGACCCCGTCTTTCCATGTGAAGCATGCCACAGAAGGGATGGCCATATTTTAAAACCATCACAGTTGGGAAGCTCTGTCAAATGAGTTCACTCTGGGACCCAGGTTGGTTTGGGGAGGAGACAGTATGCTCCGCCATTGGCATCATGTGGCCTCCACCACCTCTGGTTTCAAGGTAATGGGACCCACTGTTGCCGTATCTCAGCTGGGGAAGAGAGTGGAGGGCAAGCAGTTCCTAATACAAAGTGTGGCTCAGCTGGGCACGGTGGCTCACGCCTGTGATTCTCGCACTTTGGGAGGCGGAAGTGAGAGAACTGCCTGAGCCTAGGGGTTTGAGACCAGCCCAGGCAACATGGTGAGAGCTTGTCTCTACAATAAATAAAAAAAAATTAGCCGGGCGTAGTAGCGTGCGCCTGTAGTTCCAGCTACTTGGAAGGCTGAGGCGGAAGGATTGCCTGAGCCCTGTAAGTTGAGTCTGCAGTAGCCATGAGCATGCCACTACACTCCAGCCTGAGCAACAGAGTAAGACTCTGACTCAATAAAGAAAAAATTGGCCAGGCATGGTGGCTTAAGCCTATAATCCCAACACTTTGGGAGGCTGAGGTAAGGGGATTGTCTGAGCCCACGGGTTTGAGAACAGCCTGGGCAACTTAGTAAGACTTCATCTCTGTAGTAAATCAAAAAATTAGCTGGACATGGTAGTGTGCACCTGTAGTTCCGGCTACTTGGAAGGCTGAGGTGGAAGGGTTGCCTGAGCCCAGCAGGTGGATGCTGGAGTGACCGTGAGTGTGTGCCACTGCACTCCAGCCTGGGTGATGGGGTGAGACTCCAACTTGAAAAAAAACTTAAAGAAATTTAAATAAATAAATAATAAAGAATGTGGGAGGAAGCTTTTGGGGGTGTTTATGGTATTGATTATAATGATGGTTTCACGGATGTATAACTATTTCAGAACTTATATATATATTATATATGTTCAATAGGTACAGCTTTTTATGTGTCTATCACAGCTCAATAAAGTTTTTTGTTTTTAAGAAATAAATACATAGAATGCAGCCTGGAAGAATACGTAGAAAAGGATCTAGAAGAAGAAATTGGTAACAGTCCTTCTGGGAAGGAGAAAGAGACAGGATAGAAGATAGATTCTAGCCATAGCTGTAAGGTTTTAATTTTTAAGAAGGATAATGTCTTCATGTCTTACTTGTGAAATTAAATATTAATTCACACTGAAGAGGGCCCGGTGAGCTTCTGGCAACTGATTTTGCAGCCAGGGTCTCATCTCTCTGTGGTAAGATCCAGCACCAAAGGCTGCTGGGAGGGAGTGCAGGCCTTTTATCTCCCAAAAACCTTTCAAGGTTGTGCTGTCTGGTCTGGCTCTCTTGGCCCCTGTCTTCCCTGTCCAGTTCTGGAGGGTTTCCTTTGTTTCCAGCAGATAACTTTGTTGAATGTAGAGGGCTGTTTGGCAGTGAAAAATTCAAAAGTGATTAAAACATAGCTTCTCTCCACACGAGTAACGTATTACTTAATAAATGAAAAGTTGGTCACTAGGTAGTGGAGAAACCAGGTGGACACCCTTACCACTGTTATTAAGCAAAGTTAGCATCATGGGCACAGTCTCCCTCCTGACAGAAGATGCTAAGGGCATGACATCATTTTAGTGGCATTCTGGCCCCAGTGTATAACAAGAGCCTAATCAGGAAGAAACATCAGGCAAAACCTGATTGAGGGATAGTCTCCAAAACAGCTGCACTGTCCTCTTTAAAAATTTCAGTTCATGAGAGACAAGGGTTGGGAGACTGTTCTATATTAAAGGAGACTAAACAGATGCGAATAGCAATGTAAGGCATGAGATGGAATTGGATCTAGGAGCTGGAGGAAAATTGTCCATATAAGAGACAGCAAAGTTTGAATTTGGATGGTATATGAGGTCATAGCACTACCCTACACAATTGAAAATCCAAGTTTGACTTTTTTTTTTTTTTTTTTTGAGTCAGAGTCTCACTCTGTTGCTCAGACTGGATTGAGTGCAGTGGCACAATCGTAGCTCATGGCAGCCTCAGCCTCCTGGATTTAGGCAATCACTCTGTCTCAGCCTCCCAAGTAACTGGGACTACAGGTGCATGCCACCATGCCCAGCTGATTTATTTTTATTTTATTTTTTGTAGAGATGAGGTCTCTCTATGTTGTCCAGGCTGGAGTTGAACTCCTGGACTCAAGCAATCCTCTTGCCTCAGCCTCCCAAAGTACTGAGATTATAAGCATGAGCCACTGCGCTCAGTGAAAATTCAAGTTTAACTTCTGTTAGCCTACTGATGACTGAAAGCCTTACCAATAACATAGTCGATTAGCATATATTCTATATGTTACATGTATTACATACTGTATTCTTACAATAAAGTAAACTAGGGGAAAGAAAATATTAAGAAAATTGTGGTTGGGCACTGTGGCTCAAGCCTGTAATCCCAGTACTTTGGGAGGCTGAGGTGAGATGATTGCCAGAGCTCAGGGGTTCAAGACCAGTCTGAGCAACTTGGTGAGACCTCATCTCTATAATAAATAAAAAAATAAGCCGGGTGTGGTGGCTTGCACCTGTAGTGCCAGGTACTTGGAAGGTGGAGGTGGAAGGATCACCTGAGCCCAGCAAATCGAGGCTGCAGTGGCCATGAGCATACCACTGCACTCTAGCCTGGGCAACAGAGTGAGACTCCAACTTAAAAAAAAAAAAAAGGAAAAGAAAATTGTAAGGGGCCACATATGGTGGCTCACACCTCGAATCCCAGCACTTTAGGAGGCCAAGATGGGATTATTGCTTGAGGCTAGGAGTTTAAGACTAACCTAGGCAACATAGCAAGACCTCGTCTCTATAGGATAAAATAAGAAATGTGTAAGGAATAGAAAATATATTTCCTTTTTTTTTTTGAGCTGGAGTCTCACTCTTTGTTGCCCATGCTGGAGTGCAATGGTACCGCAGCCTCGACCTGCTGGGCTCAGGCGATCCTTCTGCCTCAGCCTTCCGAGTACCTGGAACTACAGGCATGTGCCACCACGCCCAGCTAGTTTTTGTGATTTACTGTAGAGACGAGGTCTCACCCAGGTTGCCCCAGGCTGGTGTCGAACCCCTGGGTTCAGGCAGACCTCTCGCCGTGACCTCCCCAAGTGCTGAGCTTACAGGTTGAGCCACCATGCTTAGCCTAATATATTTACTTTTAATTTAGTGGGAGTGGATCATCATAAAGGTCTTCATCATCATCATCTTCACGTTGAATGGGCTGAGGAGGAGGAGAAGAAGAAAGAGGGGTTGGTCTTGCTGACTCAAAAATGGCAGATGTGAGGCTGGGTGCAGTGGCTTACACCTGTAAACCCAGCATTTTGGGAGGCAGAGGTGAGAGGATTGTCTGAGTCCAGGGATTCGAGACCAGCCTGGGCAACTTGACGAGACCTCATCTCTACAATAAATAAAATAAGCCAGGTGTGGTGGTGCATACCTGTGGTTCCAGTTACTTAGAAGGCTCAGGCAGAAGGAACACTTGAGCCCAGCAGGTCTAGGCTGCGGTGGCCATGAGCGTGCCACTGTACTCCAGCCTGGGCGATAGAGTAACAATCCGACACACACACACACACACACACACACAAAAGATAGCAGAGGCAGAAGAAAACCTGTGTATAAGTGGACCCACACAGTTCAAGCCATGTTGTTCAAGTGTCAACTGTATTAGATAATCATACTGTGGCTATATAATAGAAAACTGTTTTTTTTATTGAGTTGACATTTCACTCCATCTTCCAGGTTGGAGTGCAGTGACACACTCACGGCCACTCCAGTGTCAACCTGTTGAGCTCAGGTGACCCTTCCACCTCAGCCTTCCAAGTAACTGAAACTACAAGCGTACACTACCACGCCTGGCTAATTTTTTGATTTATTGTAGAGATGAGGTCTCACCAAATTGCCCAGTGAGCTCAAATTGCTCTCGAACCTGTGAGCTCAGGCAGTCGCCTCACCTCAGCCTCCCAAAATGCTGAGATTACAGGTTTTAGCCAGCATGCTCAACCAAGAGAATATTGTTCTTACGAGATGCACACTGTAGTATTTAGGAGTAAAGAGGCATGTTGTCTACAACTAACTCCCAAATGGCTTAGCACAGGAGTGGGCAAACCTTTTTGGTAAAAGGCCAAATAGAATTTTAGGCTTTGCGGGCCATATGGTCCCTGTCACAACAACTCACTCTGCTGTTGTAATGCCAGGACAACACTGGATAGTATGTAAATGAGTGGGTGTGGCTGTGTTCCAATAAAACTTTATTTATGGATACTGTAATGCCAATTTCATATAATTTTCACATCACAAAATATTCTTTTGATTTTTTTTTCAAACCTGCAAATCCACTTCTATCTTACTGCCTGTACAAAATGAGGTGGCCAGATTTGACTGTGGACTATAGTTTACTGATACCTGATATAGAGAAAGAACACAGGCTGGGTGCGGTGGCTCATGCCTATAATCCCAACACTTTGGGAGTCTAAGGTGAGAGGATTGCTTGAGCCCACGGGTTTGAGACCAGCCCAGGCAACTTGGTGAGACCTTGTCACCACACACACACAAAAAAGAAATTAGCCAAGTGTGGTGGTGCACGCCTGTAATTCCAGCTATTTGGAAGGCTGAGACGGAAGGGTCTCCTGAGCCCTGCAGGTTGAGGCTGTGGTGACCGTGAGCGTGCCACTGCATTCCAGCCTGGGTGACAGAGTGAGACTCTCACTCAAAAAAAAAAAACAAAAACAACACACACACGCACACACACACACACACACACACACACACACACACATGCACATCAGCACATGTACATGGGAGGATAAAGAAAATACAGCAAAATGGCAGCAGTTGGTGCAACTGGGTGAATAGTAGAAGGAGGTTTTTTGGATTGCTTTTATAATTCTTCCAAAAACTTGAAATTTTAAAATAAAAACATTAAATTTAAATAGAACATGCTTGTCCTCTCTGGGGTCCTAGGAAGGAGAAAGGGAGGCCACCGATCGCTTTCATCTTTTTTTTTTTGAGTTGGAGTCTCACTCTGTCGCCCAGGCTGGAGGGCAGTGACATGCTCCCAGCCACCGTAGCCTTGACCTGCTGGGCTCTGGCAATCCTTCCGCCTCAGCCTTCTGAGTAACTGAAACTACAGGCGCACGCTACCATGCCCGGCCAATTTTTTTATTTATTGTAGAGATGAGCTCTCGCCAAATTGCCCAGGCGGGTCTCGAACCCGCGGGCTCAGGCAATCCACTCACCTCAGCCTCCCAAAGGCACGGGATTACAGGCTGAGCCACCGAGCCCGGCGCATTCTTGAATGTTACCTTTTTTATTCTGAGTCAGAGTCTTATTCTGTCGCCCAGGCTGGTGTGCAGCGGCCAGCTCACAGCCATTGCAGTGTCTACCTGCTGGGCTCAGGCAGTCCTTCCACCTCAGCCTTCCAAGTAGCTGGAACTACAGGCGCATGCCACCACGCTCAGCTAATTTTTTGATTTATTGTAGAAATGAGGTCTCACCAAGTTTCCTAGATTGGTCTCAAACCCCCTAGGCTCAGGCAGTCCTCTCGACTCTGTTTCCCCAAGTGCTAGGGTTACAGGCATGAACCACCATTCCTGGCTAGTTCTTCCTTGTTTTCTGGTTCAACTATCGTATCTGGGCACCTTGCTTGGCAGACGTGGGTGTTTAGGCTCTGTCCTCACAGTTGGACCGTTTCCTTTTGTTCTCTTTCTGCAAAATCCTCCACCAGCTATGAAAACAGCTACTTTAAATATGTTTGATGGCTTGTTTTTTTAATGTCACAGTCCTCATGCCCCATATTGGTTTATCCAAATTGTTAGCGTTTGTCTTAGATGATCAGAACTCTAGAGATAAGGTGTTGTCTCTCTGCCTGTGGTGTTATTTATTGTGAAGTGTACTGTGGTGGCAATGGTGAGAAGTTATGGCATTTTATTCTCCTGGCATTGAGGCAAAGTCTCTTGTGTTTCCTTTGGTCTTGTGGCCCAGAATTGTTATTTCCAAGAAAGAAATATTGAGTTTATTGGAGTGACTGTGTCTGGGTTAGAGAGGGTGGTTTCAAGGGAAGAGATATGTGCTTTTTCTTGTTGACTTAGCAAGAACTCTTTTCATTGTCAGGATCAGAAGCTCAAATTAGAGGGAACACTAAGTGAAAGGAATTTATTAACTCCTATAAGATGAGTATTGGATAGTATTATATTCAGACTTGGCCTGACTCAAGTACTGAAATGGTGGCTCTGAGAATTCTCTTACAATTTCAAATCTGTTTTCCTGTTTGACTTTTGTCTTAGGCAGGCTGGCCCCTCTCAGCACCCCAGGTATACCATCCACTAGATGAGCAAACCCCGGGGCAAAAGAGCAACTGCCAACCAATCTTTCCATCCAAAGTCTCAGTGCTTGCTCTCATTGGCCTAGCTTGAGCCATGTGTCCACTTCTGAACCAGTCAGTTGCCAGGGGTTTGGAGGATACTAATTAACTAGGCCTGGGTCGCATGGCCACTCTTGGAGTGGGGAGCTTCAGGTCTGGGCAAAACATCTGGACTAAGAATTAACAAGAAGCCAGGCTTGGTGGCTCAGCCTGTAATCCTGCGCCTTTGGGAGGCTGAGGTGAGTGGATTGTCTGAGACCGTGGGTTCGAGACCCGCCTGGGCGGCGAAACCTCATCTCTGCAATAAATCAAAAAAAAAAAAATCAGCCTTGCGTGGTAGTGCCTGCCTCTAATTCTGGCTACTCAGAAGGCTGAGGCGGAAGGATCACTGGAGCTCAGCAGGTCGAGGCTGCGGTGGCCTGGAGCAGCCACTGCACTCCAGTCTGGGTGACAGAGTGAGACTCCAA
>NW_007074805.1:32572-40933 GCF_000164805.1 Carlito syrichta
TCACCAAGTTGCCCAGGCGGGTCTCGAACACACGGGCTCAGGCAATCCACTCACCTCAGCGGGATTACAGGCTGAGCCACCAAGCCAGGCCCAATTTTCTTTTTCTTTTTTCTTTTTTTTGAGTTGGAGTCTCACTCTGTCGCCCAGGCTGGAGGACACTGGCACACTTCACGGCCACCCCAGCATGCTGGGCTCCGGTGATCCTTCCGCCTCAGCCTTCCAAGTAGCTGGAAAAATCACGCCCAGCTGGTTTTTGATTTATTGTAGAAAGGAGGTCTTGCCAAGTTGATGGACTGGTCTTGAACCTGCGGGCTCAGGCAATCTACTCGCCTCAGCCTCCCAAAGTGCTGGGATTACAGGCTGAGCCACCGAGCCTGGACTTTTTCTTCGTCTTTTTTTCCTTCTTGAATTGGAGTCTCACTCTGTCGTCCAGACTGGAGTACAGTGGCATGTTCACAGCTACCACAGCCTCGACCTGCTGGGCTCAGGTGATCCTTCTACCTCAGGAAGCAAGTAGCTCGAACTACAGGCATGCACCACCACGCCTGGCAATTTTTTAGTTTATGGTAGAGATGAGGTCTCGCTGCGGAGCCCTCTTACCTGGGCCTCCCCTTACCTTGGCCTTCCAAAGTGCTGGAATTATAGGCGTAAGCCACCATGCCCAGCCCCAGCCCCAATTGTCTAAGCCACAACCTTGATAGTTGTATTGTTTTTGCAACAAATGGTGACATCTATAGTCATATCCCCTGACCACAAGCAAACTCCACACAGTGGCCTGTTCATATTCTCCCGCACACTTACCCTGGCTCTTCTGTCCTCCAGGAGACGCACAGGGTCTACAAGCAGAAGCTGGAGGAGCTGACCGCGCTGCAGACCCTGTGCAGCACCTCCATCAGCAAGCAGAAGAAGCACCTCAAGGACCTCAAGCACACGCTCCAGAGGTAGGTGGAGCTGCGGCTCAGAGGGGCCTGGATTCAGACGGCAGGAACCAGCCCAAAGAATGGAAATCTTAGTGGAAAAAACCCAGGACCAGGAGTAGCTTCAGGCATCACTGGATCCAGTTCTCTGGATCCAGGGGTCAAAGGGTGTTTTTAGGAATCTGATTTTTTTCCCTCTAAATTCTGCCTTCCTCTAGGTTGGCATCACTCCCAGGATGTCTGTCCCCTCTTGATCACCAAGATGGCCACTAGCAGTACCAGGTTTATATCCTCCAACCTTGCTTCCTGATGGCTTTGCTACTCCAGAAGAAAGTTATTTTGTTAATACCCTAGCACATGTTCCATTGGCTGGGACGGGTCACGTGCTCGTCTGTGACCCAATCACTGAGGGTCTGCTGGGGCAAGGCTAGTTCATGTGCTTAGTCCACGGACCTGGGTCGGGGTGGGTAGCTCTACTTGAACCACGAAGGGTGGGGCGGAGCAGAAGTTTCCCACATGAAGGTTGGGGTGCTGTTGTGGGAAGAAGCCCTGCTGACCAGGCAGTAGCCAGTATCCTTCTCGTGGCTATGGGGAGCTGTCTCCACCAGGTTCTCTGGTGGGGGCCTGGTTGGCATTCCTAGTGGAGGCGTGCTTGAGCTCCTGGCTTAGTGCAGTTTCCAAGGCCCGGGCTGTGGTCCCTTCCCGACACTTGTGTCTTCATGGTTTGGGAAGGCCTCTCCTTACTTGTATGTGAAAGGATTCTGTGACCCCCCCCCCAGTCAGGCCGGGAAACTGAGGCTCTGAGTGACTTGTCCCAGGTCACTTAGCTGAGCCCACACTCCAGAGTTTATGACTCCTGGTCAGTTTTTCCCTTGTGGACAATTTTTAGGGAAGGTCCTCATTATTATATTCCTGATCTTGGCTGCCCACTTTGGAAAGGGAGGTCCATTAGTCATGAGGTGAAGAGTGAATGGTTCTGTGTAAACACCTCACCAAGGGCGGGGCACTGTGGCTCATGCCCGTAATCCCAGTGTTTTGGGAGGCTGCGGTGGGAGGATTTCTTGAGGCCAGGAATTCAAGACCAGCCGGGACAACATAGTAAGACCTCATCTCTACAAAAAATTAAGAGGTAGCCAAGTGTGATGTCGCGCATCTGTAGTCCCAGCTACTCGGGAGTCTGAGGCAGGAGGATCACCTGAAGCCAGGAGGTTGAGACTGTGGTGAGCTATGATCATGCCACTATACTCCAGCCTGGGTGACACAGCAAGACCTTGCCTCTGAGAGTATTGTTTTAAATAAACACGTATCAGCCGGGCTTGGTGGCTCAGCCTGTAATCCCGCGCCTTTGGGAGGCTGAGGTGAGTGGATTGCCCAAACCCGTGGGTTCGAGACCCGCCTGGGCAGGCAAGACCTCATCTCTACAATAAAATCAGAAAATTAGCCGGACGTGGTAACGCGCGCCTGTAATTCCGGCTACTTGGAAGGCTGAGGTGGAAGGATCGCTGGAGCCCAGTAGGTCGAGGCTGCGGTGGCCGGGAGCGGCCACTGCACTCCAGTCTGGGCGACAGAGTGAGACTCCAACTCAAAAAAATAAAAAATAAAAAATAAATGAATAAATAAACACGTATCACCAGGTGTGTCTTGAAGACGCACATCTTACTAATGGCAGGACTCGGAGTCCTGAGTCTTTTGTCAGTCCAGCGTTTTCCAGCCTCAGCATGATTGATAATTCTTTGCTGCAGGGACTGTCCTGTGCCTTGGAGGATGATAGCATCCCTGGCTTCTAGCCTCTGAATGCCAGTAGCACCTGGCTCCTCCTGTGACAACCAAGATGTCTCCAGACATTGTTGAGTGTGCCCAGCTGAGAAACACTAAGTTAAAAGGTTGACTCTCAATTTAGGGTCTTAGGCTAAGGACCCCTACCATCCTGAGGTGTGTCTGCGGACTCGTTTATCTAGTATTGAGAGTTCAATATTACCAGGGAATAACAGAACTTGATTTTTTTTTTTTGAGTCAGGTCTCGCTCTGTTGCCCAGGCTGGGGTGTCTGAACCCAGGAGGTCAGTACTGTGGTACGCCTAAACACAGTCTACTTGGGGACTTTTTTTTTAAAGTGGGATTTAAGGAGAGAACAGGAAAGCTCCCACAGCAGGAGGGGACCCGACGGGTTGTCTTTTTTTGTCTTTTTTTGAATTGGAGTTGCACTCTGTCCCCCAGGCTGGGTTGCAGTGTCATGCTCACGGCTACTGGAGCCTTGACCTACTGGGTTCAGGCGATCCTCCCTCCTCAGCCTCCCAGGTAGCTGGGACTACAGGTGCACTCTCATGGCCGGCTTATTTTTTTATTTTCTGTATAGACTGGGTCTTGCTATGTTGCCCAGACTGGTCTTGAACCCCCAGACTCAAGCGATCCTCCCACCTTGACCTCCCAAAGTGCTGGGATTACAGGTATGAGTCACCATGTCTGGTCCTGGTTGGCTGCTTATACTTTCTTTTTTTTTTTTTTTTTGAGTTGGAGTCTCACTCTGTCACCCAGACTGGAGTGCAGTGGCCGCTCCCGGCCACCGCAGCCTCGACCTGCTAGGCTCCGGCGACCCTTCCGCCTCAGCCTTCCGAGTAGCTGGAATTACAGGCATGCGCTACTATGCCCGGCTGATTTTTTTATTTATTGTAGAGGTGAGGTCTCGCTGCCCAGGTGGGTCTCAAACCCGCGGGCTCGGGCAATCCACTCACCTCAACCTCCCAAAGGCGCAGGATTACAGGCTGAGCTACTGAGCCCGGCTGCTTATACTTTCAAGTGCCTCTCTGTCTGTTCTTTTAGTAATCTGTAAGTTATTACTTTAGAGCACTGAGAAGAAAACCAATATTATTGTCCATTGATATCCATTGAGTTCACACTGTGTGTCATCGTTCTTACTCATTTTATCCTTACCAGGGTATTGTCTGTGAGGTAGGTTTGATGTTATCCCCATTTTTCAGGTATGGGAAAAAAGGTTCAAGGACTTGCCCAGGTCACAAGGCTACCAGGGAGCCAGCATCACTCCCAGAGTACAGATGAGGAGAACTGCGTTTGCGAGAGGCGCCAGAGTGGAACATGGAGGGTGGTGTCCAGGGCATCCAAAGTCTCCCTCCGTCTGCATGACCGCCCACCTCTGTGTCTCTACCTCCGACCACAGGTACAAGCGCCATGCCAGTCAGGAGGAGGCAGAGCTTGTTCAGCAGATGGGCACCAACATCAAGGAGCGGCAGAACGTCTTCTTCGACATGGAGGCCTACCTGCCTAAGAAGAATGGGTAGGCGCTGGGACCCTCTCCGACCCCTGCTGCGGGCAGCGCCCAGGCCTAGAACACCGGGTCCACATAGCTCTCACCTCCTTGTTGGGGCGAAGATGGGGGAGGAAAAGGAGAAGCAAGGACAGGCCAGAGAAGGAGCCTCGTCCTCATGCTCCTCTGTGAGCTCAGGAGGGAACCTCAGGCTCCACCACGTGGTAGTGACATTCCTGGGAGGGCTTTTGTGAGGAACTAGCACCTGCCCCATGCCGGGCGCCACCTGGGGTCAAGAGGGAGGGTGTTCTCTCCCAAAAGAGCAAACATGTACTGAGTACCTATTGTATGCCTAGTACTGTTCTGGGAGCTCTCTTGACATCACTCATTTTATCCTCAACCACTGGTGCATCTGATGATGGGTATCCCTATTTTGACAAGATTCAGAGATGTTAGTTACAAGCGCCATGCCAGTCAGGAGGAGGGAATATCTGGCCACTGTGGCTCAGCCTGGGTTTGGCCAAGCCAGGATGCAAACACTAGAATTCTGACTCCAAAGCCTGTGTTCTTTCCATCTTCTTCCTTCTGAGAAGTCACCATCTGTTCCCTCAAGTGACATCATGGCCACTTTGTTCCAGAGAGAGCTCCTTATGGTATTGTGTGGTGACCTGACCTGGACGGCTAAATGCGACCCATCATGTCATCCTGACCCTGTTTCTTGGCTCAGCCTAGTATTGAGTCAAAGTCCCCACGGTGGGAGGGGCTTCCTTTTGGGTCTGCAGTGGGAGGGAAGGTGGCTCACTAGCCCTGTGACATTTTAACCCAATCCTCAGAGCCTCTCCTCTTTTGCTCTTTGGTTAAAAATTCCGTGAATTGCCTGGGCACAGTGGCTCACACCTATAATCCCAGCACTTTGGGGGGCCAAGGTGAGAGGATTGCCTGAGTCCAAGGGTTTGGGACCAGCCTGGGTAACTTGGCGAGACTTCATCTCTACAATAAATCAAAAAAATTAGCCAGACATGGTGGCATGTGCCTGTAGTTTCAGCTACTTGGAAGACTGAGACGGAAGGATCGCCTGAGCCCAGCAGATCGAGGCTGCAATGGCCGTGAGTGTGCCACTGCACTCCAGCCTGGGCAACAGAGTGAGATTCCAACTCAAAACAAACAAAAAAACTCCACGAGTTAGATGGTGATCATTTTTTGCAGGTTGAGCAGCAACCCAATACTGTACATGTTACTGAAACCCACCTTCCCAGCTCCCCTCTCCCTGGTCCTCCCTCTGTGCAGCTCTGGGCTTGCATGCTGCCTGCTTAGCAATTCTAGTAGAGAAAGTCTGTTCTTTAGTAATTCTGGGAGAAGTCCCAGAGTAATGTTTATTGGCCTGGATTGTGTCACGTGGCCATTCTTTTTTTTAATTAATTAATTAATTAATTAATTAATTTTTTTGAGTTGGAGTCTCACTCTGTCGCCCAGAGTGGAGTACAGTGGCATGCTCCCGGCCACCACAGCCTCGACCTGCTGGGCTCTGGCAATCCTTCCGCCTCAGCCTTCCAAGTAGCTGGAACTATTGGCACGTGCTACCACGCCCGGCTAATTTTTGATTTATTGTAGAGATGAGGTCTCGCCAGGTTGCCCAGGCGGGTCTTGAATTCACTCACTTTGGCCTCCCAAAGTGCGGAATCACATGCTGAGCCACTGAGCCCAGCCTTCGTGGCCATGCTTAATCCAATCAGGAGGATACACTGCTTTGGTTGGTCAAGCCTGGGTTATGTGCCTTCCCCTGGGACCTGGGGAGAAAAATGATCCCTTGAAGGGGAATTATAGTTGCTCTTTTAGGAATTAGGTACTGTATGGTAGGTAAGAAAATTAGATGTCTGCTTTATACCTCTGTTCCAATTATACCAGAATGGAAATGCCCCTAGAATACCTCAAAAGAAAACTCTTCTGTTTTCTCATCTCAAACTTCTACTCATCTTTCAAAACCCAGTTCAAATGTTACCACCTCAATGAGGCCTTTCCAAACCCTTCCCTCAGTGGAATTTACCCTTCCTTCCCAGAGGACCAATAACCCTTTACACTTTTTTTGTGTATTAGAGTATAGGCTGTTATAGCAGCGACCCAAGATACAATGACTCAGGCTCAGGTAAGAAAGAGGTTTCTCTCTCATGCACAGAACAGTCCAGGGGTGAGTGGGCCAAGAGTGGTGGGCTCACAAGGTTCAGGGTTTTCCCAACTTACTGTTTTACCCTCACAGTTGGAGCTGGCTCATACCATCACATTCTCAGGAAGGGAGAGAGACTCAGCCAATGGAGGGCATGCAAACTCCTTTTCACAAAGTGTTTGCCATTTTCTTTTTTTTTGAGTTGGAGTCTCACTCTGTCGCCCAGACTGGAGTGCAGTGGCCGCTCCCGGCCACCGCAGCCTCGACCTGCTGGGCTCCGGTGATCCTTCCGCCTCAGCCTTCCAAGGAGCCGGAATTACAGGCACGCGCTACCACACCCGGCTGATTTTTTTGGTTTATTGTAGAGATGAGGTCTCGCTGCCCAGGCGGGTCTTGAACCCGCGGACTCAGGCAATCCACTCACCTCAACCTCCCAAAGGCACGGGATTACAGGCTGAGCCACCGAGCCCGGCGCCATTTTCTATGGAAGCTAAACACATACGCTGTGACCCAGGATTCCAGTCCTGGGTATATGCCCTGAGGAAAGGAGTGTTTATGTCCTGTAAAAGGTGTATGCTAGAACGTTCACAGTAAAGAAGCCAGACACAAAGGCTGCGTATTTTAGGATTCTGTTTAATATGAAACGTTCAGAATTGGAAAATCCATAGAGACAGAAAGATTAGCAGGGGCTGGGGGAGGCGTGAGTGGGAAATGACTGCCAGTGGGTACCGGGCTTCTTTCTGGGGTGATAAAAATGTCCTGGAATTAGGTAATGGTGGTAGTTGCACAACATTGTAAATCTATTGGGAACCATTAAATTGTATACTTTAAAAAGATGAATTTTATGGTATGTGAGTTATATCTAGATTTAAAAAAAGAATGTTCACAGCAGCTTTATTCAAATAGCCCAAAACTGAAGACACATGAATGAACCCAGAGGACATTATACTGAGTGAAACAAGCCAGATGCAGAAAAACAAATACTGCGCAATCCCACTTATATGTAGAATCTTAAAACAAATGCATAGAAACAGAACAGTGGTTACCAGGGACAGGGGCATGGGAGAAATAGGGTGATGTCAGTCAAAGGGTACAGAGTTGTGGTTATATAGGGTACACTAGAGTTCTAGCAGGAGGAGTGTTGTTACTAATACTGTATTAGTAACAATACTGGGAATTTGCTAGGAGAGTGGATTTCAGGTGTTCTCACCACATACACAAAAACAACTCCCAAAGACCAAAAACTGGGTTGGGTGCAGTGGCTCATACCTGTAATCCCAGTACTTTGGGAGGTAGACGTGAGAGTATTGCCTGAACCTAGGGGTTCGAGACCAGTCTGGGCGACTTGGCTGGACCTCGTCTCTATGATGAATCCCAAACTTAGCTGGACATGGTGGTGTGCACCTGTGGTTCCAGCTACTTGGAAGGCTGAGGTGGAAGAATCGCCTGGGTCCAGCAGGTTGAGGGTGCAGTGGCTATGAGCGTGCCACTGCACTCCAGCCTGGATGACAGAGTGAGACTGATTAAAAAAACAAACCAAAAATTGAAAACAAATTGAATGTTCAACAGGAGAAGGAGTAACCAATCTGATATATCTGCTCAGTAGAATACCATACATCCTAAAAAAGGCCTACTGTGTGCATACAATGTGGCTGAATCTTACAGATGTGCTATTGAGGGACCGATGCTGGGTATAAAAACGCCACGCTTTGTACATTTTTGTGAAGTTCAAAATGGGCGAAATGAATCAATGACCATAGAAAACACAACAGTGGCGACTTTTGTTGGGGGTTACAGACTGGGGCTGACAGTTTTTATTGTCAATAAAAACGTGGGCTGGACACGTTTTATTCTTGGATCTTGGTTGTGTGTGTGAATATCACGTCCTCATGTTGTACACTTAAAGATGCGTGCACATGTGAAGGCCACACCTTAATTTTGAAGAGAGTTGTTTTTTTTTTCTTTTTTTTTTTTTTTTGAGTTGGAGTCTCACTGTCACCCAGACTGGAGTGCGGTGGCCGC
>NW_007074805.1:41060-43739 GCF_000164805.1 Carlito syrichta
TGAGGCCTCGCTGCCCAGGCGGGTCTCGAACCTGCGGGCTCAGGCAATCCATTCACCTCATCCTCCCAAAGGCGCGGGATTACAGGCTGAGCCACTGAGCCTGGCGAGAATTATTTGTAAATGGACCTAGAGGTGTACCTATGCCCTCACCTCATTGGCTGCAGCTTGGCCACATGCTCATACCTGGCTGCAAGGGATGCTAGGAAATACAATTTCTAAGACAGCTTTGATGGGGAAATGGGCTTGTCATACTGTCATGCATCACAGCTGTAAGCTTCTCTGGCTAATCATTCTTCTCACTTCTTGGTGGGGCCCATTTGACTGCTGTGCTTAACATCCTTTTTTTTTTGAGTTGGACTCTCTATCACCCAGGCTGGAGGGCAGTGGCATGCTCCCGGCCACTGCAGCCTCGATCTGCTGGGCTCAGGAGATCCTTCCGCTTCAGCCTTCCAAGTAGTTGGAACAACAGGCATGCACCACCATGCCCAGCTAATTATTTACGTATTTATTGTAGAGATGAGTTCTCGCCAAGTTCCCCAGGCTGGTCTCGAACCCCTGAACTCAGGCAATCCTCTTGCCTCTGGCTCCCAAACTGCTGGGATTATAGGCGTGAGCCACTGTACCCAGCCACCACCCTGTCTTCTAATTTCAGTGCTCAGTGTGTGCTTGTTAAATTTCAGTATTGTTGGTTGGGGCCTGCCTGTTAAGGGAGGCAGCCCTCACAGGTCTTTTCTTCCAGGCTGTACTTGAACCTGGTCCTCGGCAATGTGAATGTGACCCTCCTCAGCAACCAGGCCAAGTAAGTGTGCCCAACCCCCCACCTGGCTTGAAGGAGTCCAGACATTTTACTCTTTCAACTCAGGGAAGATGGGTCCAAGCTAGGATTTGTGCATGAATAAAAAGCATGAACAGGGCTTTGGCTTTTGGTGTTTCCGACACTTGCCTCCTCAGTGCATAGACCACTTGGGGGTGGCTTCCTTCCTTCCTTTCGCAGAGCCAATATGTTGTTTGGACAGGGCTCTCCACTTCCTGTGAGAAAAGGCCCTGCTCTGTTCCATGTTTCATCACACACATTCTCACGGGAATCAGGCAATGCTGTCCACCCTGAATCTATCCCATTTCCAGGCAAAATCGAACCTTGGTCCTTGTGCTGCAGCAGTTGGTTGAGGGCGGCAGAGACCTGTCTTCCCCAACATGGGCGCAGAGTCTCCAATCAGGAGTCCAGGGATGTGGGGACCCTTTGTGCCATTAGCTCTCTTTCCCTAGTTGATCCTCACCATTAATTGGAGACCAGGTCTCACTTTGAATGGGATGAGCAGGTCCTGTGGGGCATAGGAGAGGTGGTGGGTGGAGTCTGATCGGGCCGGGGGTCCTACACAGAATGGTGGGATGGTGACAGTGGGGTGACCTCTCCTGGGGGGTCTGTCATGGCAGGTTTGCCTACAAGGATGAGTATGAGAAGTTCAAGCTCTACCTGACCATCATCCTGCTGCTGGGTGCTGTGGCTTGTCGATTTGTGCTTCATTACAGGTAACGTGTGTGTGCGTGTCATGTGTGGTGTGGGAGGGGTTCAGGAGAGAGGAACCCAGGGTATGTTCTCCTTCAGCATTTTGTGTGACAAGGTGTAGAGTAGAGAAGGATCATTTCTCATGGGAAATGGCAGTCCTGTCCACCCTACACCCATCCAACAAATACCCATTAAATGGCTGCAGGGAAGGCTTCATCACATAGCAGTTAAGAGCTCAGGCAGGGCTAGGTGTGGTGGCTCATGCCTGTAATCCCAGCACTTTGGGAGGCTGAGGTGGCAGCATCACTTGAGCCCAGGAGTTCGAGACCAGCCTGGGCAACACAGTAAGACTTCGTTGCTACAAAAGTAAAAAATAAAAAAATTAGCCGGTATGGTGGTACATGCCTGTAGTCCCAACTACTCAGGAGACCGAGGCTGTGGTGATGTCACCCAGGCTGGACTGTAGTAGCAGAGTGAGACCCTGACTCAAAAAAGAAAGAGATCAATGCAGTGTATCCATACAATAGAATATTCTTCAGACATAGAGATGAGGGACTGATACTGTTGCAATGTGGATAAGCCTTGAGAACATAAAGCTGAGTGAAAGAAGCCAGACTCAAAAGGCCACCTAACGGATGATTCCAGGGACAGGAAATGTCCAGATCGGGCAACTCCATAGAGTCACAGAGCAGGTAATGGTGCAGGGGCTGGGGAAGGGGGTACTGGGGAGTGACTGCTAATGGGTCCAGGGCTCCCTTTGGGAATGGTGAGAGTGTTCTGGAATTAGGTAATAGTGATGGTTGCACAATTCTGTAACTATACTAAAAAAACACAGAATTGTATACTTGAACAGGGCAAACTGGTATGTGAATTATATCTCAATTACACACACACGCACACACACACACACACACACACACACACACACGCATGCAAAGAAGAAGAAGAATGAAAAGAAGGGCCAGGCGTGGTGGCTCACCCCTATAATTCCAGCACTCTGGGAGGCTGAAGCTAGAGAATTGCCTGAGCCCATGGGTTCGAGACCAGCCTCGGCAACTTGGCAAGACCTTGTCACTACAGTAAATAAAAAAATTAGCCGGACATGGTGGCGTGAGCCTGTAGTTCCAGCTACTTGGAAGGCTGAGAGGAAGGATCGCCTGAGCCCGGCAGGT
>NW_007074806.1:0-1643 GCF_000164805.1 Carlito syrichta
CCGGGAAGCACCGGGAGCCATGGGACTCCGAGCCCCGCGGCCAGCAGCAGCCTTCGGCCTTCTCCGGGAAGCCGACCCGCCCAACACCCTGCCGCCCGGGAGGCCCCACGTTTCTGCGCCTCCGGGGACGAGCCTGTTCGCTGCGGGGCTGGAGTCCCTGCTGGTCATTCCCAGGGGGCGGGACTTGCCTCCCAGCCGCCAGCCTCCTAGAACAGGGACTGGGGCTCAGGCCAGCCGGAAGCAGAGGAGGTCCGGCCTGGGAGGGAGGTCCAGCCTGGGAGGGAGGTCCAGCCTGGGGGGAGGCCCAGCCTGGGGGGGAAGGCTAGCCGAAGGGGGAGGGCTAGCCCGGGTGCCCCAGATGGCCCTCAGAACACGTGGCCTTGACCCAGCAGGACAGGCCCTTCCCAAAGGCCAAGAAGCACCACTGTTTCCTACAGCTCAAGAGTGCCACGTCCCCCCACCTCTGTTCCTGCTTCTGTCCCACAAAGGCCGCTGGGACATGCCCAGTGTGCCCGGGGAGAGGGCGCCGGCGGTGCCCTGTGACGCAACCTGACCCAGCCACAGAAGCACCCAGTGCCTGCCTGGCCGCCATGCGTGGGCTCACGTGGCTTGCATGGGCTCGGTGGCCAGCAGCAGCTCAGAGCAGGGCCCTGGACCATGGCACCCCATCTGCTTGGCCCCTGCCCGCCACGGGTCCAGACTGGGATGCAGACGCCAGGACTCGTGGCGGGTGTGGCCCCCTGGAGCCCGGGGCCGGCAGCCCCTCCGTGGTGGGAACAAGATGCCGGACGCCTGGATCCCAGTGGCCCACCCTGCCATGGCCTGGCCAGCAGACCTGGCTCCCTCGAGACCGCGCGGCCTTCCACGGCCTGGCCTGAGCTCAGGACCGCCGGCCTGGGCCTCGTGGACACCGGAGGCTCAGACCAGGCGTGGGCCGTGCAGAGGAGGCCAGCTCCCTGAGTCTGAGGCGAGGATGGGTCCCCTCTTCCTGTGGCCCCAGGCGTGCCTTGACTGTGATGCCCAGAAAGGCGTCCTTGGGCAGTCGGCCTACCCGGGCTGCCGGGGGTCCTGCCTCACCAAAGAAATAAAGACAGAAAAGCCACTCGGGGTGTGCAGCCCCGGTCTGCCTCCTGTCTCTGGGCCCCGTGCCCCACCCTGGGACGGCGGGCCAGGTCCTGGGGTGCTGTGGGGGGCTGGGTGGGGGCCTGGGAGGCACCCAGGGAGGGCCACAGGCTTCTGCCCTCGGGGCAGCCACGGCCCCCCCGGCCTCAGTGTCCACCTCTGGGCCGGCAGCAGGGAGGGCTCCGGAGGAAGGAGGCTTTAAGGGAGGGCGGAGAAGGGGCCGGGAGGGCTGGGGCGGCCCGTGAACCAGCTGGGTTGGGGTCCAGAAGGCAAGGCCTGGCCTCGATGCCTGGGCACGACAGCCGGTAATAACAGCACAGGCCGGGCATGGGCCTTTGCCAGCACTTGGGGAGGCCACGGCAGGGCTGCTTGAGCTCGGGAGCTCGAGACCCGCCTGGGCCCGTAGCGAGACCCTGCCCACCCAAGACGAAGACGTCATCTGGGCGTGGCGGCGCGTCTGCAGTTCCAGCCGCTTGGGAGGCTGCGGCCGAGGAGCCGCGGCCCGGGAAGCGGAGGTGGCG
>NW_007074806.1:2542-3160 GCF_000164805.1 Carlito syrichta
CATCCGCTCACCTCAGCCTCCCAAGGGCGCGGGGTGACAGGCTGAGCCACCGAGCCCAGCTTCCTGCGGCAGTTTTAGGGACGGAGAAAGTGGCAGCCAGATAAGCGAGGTGACGTTCCCAAGGTCCCGCCTCTGGGAAGTGGCCCGGTCTGGGCTGGGCCGGGCTGTGGGGTCCAGACTGTGTTCTGGCCGTGTCCCCCTCTGGCCTGGGACAAGAGACACTCCCGGCCAGGCGCGCTGGCCCATGCCTGTCATCCCAGCCCTCTGGGAGACTGAGGTGGCAGGGTGGCCTGAGCCTGGTGTTCGTGACCAGCCCGGGCAACTTGGCCAGCCGTCGCCTCTACAAAAGTCAGTAAGGTAGCTGGGCGTGGTGGCGTGTGCCTGCGGTCTCAGCCACTCGGAAGGCGGAGGCCGGAGGATGGCCTGCTTCCCGTCTCTGTCCCCGCTGGACAAACACAAAGTCTGGCGGCACTTGGGCAGTGCACGACCTGCACAGCCGAGCGCAGCAGTCCCACCTGACCTGCTGGCTCCCTGCCCTTCTCCCTTTGGTCGGGCCCCAGGGAGACCCAGTCCTGGAGGCCCTGGCCAGCTCCCACCCTCTCTCGGGCCTCCGTCTCC
>NW_007074807.1:0-695 GCF_000164805.1 Carlito syrichta
TCCAGCTACTCGGAAGCCTGAGGCGGAAGGATCGCCGGAGCCCAGCAGGTCGAGGCTGCGATGGCAGGGAGCAGCCACTGCACTCCAGTCTGGGCGACAGAGTGAGGCTCCAACTCAAGAAATAAAAAAATTTTAAAAAAATAAAAAATAAAAAATTACTTTCTTCCAAATCAGTGCCACCCACTTCGGCTTAAGTCTGTTGGTTACACAAAACCCTGTATTTACCCAAGACCTTGACCATCCCCAACATCCCTCCCAGCTGTCCAAGCCTTCACAGGTCACTCGCCCACTTTGCAGAAGGGGTCTATCCCGGGTCCCAAACACGAGCCCTCCCCGGCTCCCTTCAGGTCCCTGCCTCACTTCCGGGTAGCCCTGCCGGCTAGTCCTGTCTTGAATTCAACTTTTCCAGAGACGGTGGAGGGAGGGGACCTAAGAGCCGAGAGTCCCTGAAGACCCTCCAGTCTGATGGAAGAGTCAGCCCCGTCAGGCCCCACTACCCGCCTCCCCCGCCAAGGCGCCTGCTCCTGCCAGGCCCACTTCCCGTGGGTCAGGCACTAGGCTAAGTGCCTCCCCATCACAGGAAGTCGTTTTATCTCGCTGCAAAAACAGTGCAGGGACACTCATTATCGTTCCCATTTTTTTTTTTTTCTGAGTCGGAGTCTCACTCTGTCGCCCAGACTGGAGTGCAGTGGCCG
>NW_007074808.1:0-879 GCF_000164805.1 Carlito syrichta
TAACTAGCTGACTTAACTACCTGAAATAAATAGTTAGCTAACTATTTAACTAGCTGAATATCTACCTGACTTAACTAATTAGCTAACTAGTTAGGTAGCAGACAATTAGCTGACTTAAATAGTTAGCTTACTAGTGAGTTAGCTGGCTTAGTTAGCTGACTTAGCTAGTAAGCTAGCTTACTTAGCTAGTTGACTTAACTAGTTTGCTAATGAGATAGCTAGCTGACTTAACTAGTTGGTCAATGAGTTAGATAACTGTTTTAACTAGTTGGTAAACGAGTTAACTAGCTGACTTAGCTAGTTGGTTAACAAGTTAGCTAGGTTACTTAGCTTGCTGGCTGATGTGTCATCTGACAAGTTAGTGGGTTTAAAACATTGACTTACTACTTGGCCAACTTGTTAGCTGGCTTAAAAATGTGGTCGAGTAGTCAGCATATTAGTTACTGGATTAACTAGTTGATTGACTACTTGGACAACTAGTTGGACAACTTGTTTAAATCGCTGGTAGGCTAGTTTGCTGGCCTAACTTCTTAGCCGACTAATTAGCTTACCAAACTTGTTGGCTGACAAATTGGCCGACTACTTGGGTGATAGGTTAGCTGACTTAACTAGCTGGCCGGTTAGCCAGCCGACCTGTCAGTTGAATGAACTACTTGGCAGGTGAGTGAGCCGACTGGTGAGTTGACTTAACTAGTCTGTCGGCGAATGAGAGTCTGGTCACCTGACAACTAGTTGGCTGGTGAGTGAGCCGACTTGTCAACTGACTTAACTAGTCAGCCGGCAAGTGAGTCAACTGGTCAGCTGACTTAGCTAGTCGGCTGGCAGTTGAGGTGACTGGTCAGCTAATTTTAGTTGGCTGGCTTGTGAACAGACTGGTCA
>NW_007074809.1:0-1150 GCF_000164805.1 Carlito syrichta
GAGGCAGCGTGCAGGCCAGCCGACCTCACAAGCTTCCAACAAGAGACAGTACATGGGCCAACCACCCTCACCATCTGGCCCTTTGGGCCAGAGCACAGGCCAGCTGACTTTGCCGGCTGTTCCAATGAGCCAGCGCACTGGCCAGCCAACCTCTCCAGGTGACCCAACAAGCCAGGGCATGGACCAGCCGACCTCACAGGCTGACCCAACGAGCCAGAGCACGGACCAGCAACCTCACTGGCTAGCCACACGGGCCAGCACGCAGTCCAGCCGACCTCACAGTCTGGCCGCACTGGCCGGTGAGTGGGCCAGCCGACTTCACTGACTGACCGCAAGAGCCAGCGCGGGGGCCAAGTGACCTCTCCGTCTGGCCACACAAGGCAGCGTGCGGGCCAGTCGACCTCACCGGTTGGCCCTACAAGGCAGCACACAGGCAATCCGATCCCACCGGCTGGACCCACTAGCCAGCGCATGAGCCATCCGACCTCGCCGCCAGGCCCATAAAGGGCCAGCAGACCTCGAAGCCTGGCCCAAAGCCAGCGCATGGGCCAGCCTACCTAGCCGGCTGGCGCAACGAGCCAGCGCACAGGCCATCCGACCTCGCCAACTGTCCCAACAAGCCAGGGCACAGGCCTGCCAACCTCGTCAGCTGACCCAACGAGCCAGTGCTCGTACCAGATGACCTCGCCGGCTGGCACAACAAGTCAGTGCACAGACCAGCCGACCTGGCCGGCTGACCCAACAAGGCAGCGCACGGGCCAGCTGACATTGCCGGCTGGCCCAAGGAGCCAGCGCACGTGCCATTGGACCTCGCCGGCTGGCCCAACAAGTCAGCATATGGGCCAGTCGAACAAGCCGGGTGACCCAATGAGCCAGCGTGCAGACCAGCCGACCTCACCAGCTGGCCACACGAGCCAGCGAGCGGGCCAGGCGATCTCAGAGGTTGACCGCATGAGCCAGCACGGGGGCCAGCCAACATCTCCGCCTAACCACACGAGGCAGCTTGCGGGCCAGCTGACCTCACCGGCTGGCCACATGAGCCAGTGCATCGGCCAGCTGACCTCACCAGCTGGCCCAACGAGCCAGCGCGTGGGCCAGCCGACCTCACTGGCTGGCCGCATGAGCCAGTGTGTGGGCCAGCCGACCTCAC
>NW_007074809.1:2448-3227 GCF_000164805.1 Carlito syrichta
GGGCCAGCCAACCTCGCCGGCTGGCCGCATGGGTCAGCGCGCGGCCTGGCCGTCCTCACCAGCTGGCTGAGCTGGCCAGCACTCAGGCTGGACAACCTCACCGGTTGTCCCAATGGGCCAGCACGCAGACCTGCTGACTTCTCCGCCTGGCCCAACAAGCCAGCACGCGGACCAGCCCACCTCTCCTCCTAACCCAACGAGACAGAACTCGGGCCAGCCAACCTCACCAGTTGGCCAAACGAGCCAGTGCACTGGACAGCTGACCTCACCGACTGGCCGCAAGAGACAGTGCACCGGCCAGCTGACCTCATAACCTTCCCATGTGAGTTAGCAAACGGGCCAACTGACCTCACCGGCTGGCACAACAAGCCAGCGCACTGGCCAGCGAACCTCTCCATCTGGCCCAACGAGTCAGCACACGGGCCAGCCGACCTCACCGGCTGACCCAACAAACCAGCGCACGGTTCAGCCAACCTCACTGGATGGCCGCACAAGTCAGCACGCGAACCAGCCAACCTTGCCGGCTGGCCCAACGAGCCATTGCACAGGACTGCTGACCCCGCCAGCTGACCCAATGAACCAGAGCGCAGACCAGCCGTCCATGCCATCTGGCCCAACGGGCCAGCACACAGGCCATCTGACCTCACCGGCTGTCCAAATGAGCCAGCGCAGGGGCCACCCAACCTCGCCAGGTGACCCAACGAGCCAGCGCATGGACCAGCTGACCTCACCAGCTGGCCCAACGGGCCAACGCACAGGCCAGCCGACCTCGCCAGCTG
>NW_007074810.1:0-674 GCF_000164805.1 Carlito syrichta
CTTCTCACTAGAAGGGCAGGTAAGTATAGTCTTTGACTCCCTAGATTTCCTCTTTCTCATTTTAATGCTATTTTAGTAAAAGAGTAATGTGAAAATAATTCTTTACTGGTCGTTTAGATTTCTGTGTATAATAAAAAATCTATGAACATCCATCAGAGGAAGTCTAACCTCCATCTCCTTTGTTCTGATCTAATGTGATTATATTTAATATTATATATCAAATACTTTTCTTAATATTAACATTTTAAATATAAGTATACATTAGAATGAAATTTTAGATATTACATATTTTATTAAAGGAATTAATAATTTTGATAAAAAGTTTACAATATTTTAGAGTAAACACTTAATCCAAAAAATAGTCACTGAAACTGCTACCATTTATTCAAAATTGCCTTCCATGTGTATTGAAAATGACTTTATGTGTATCATTTACTATTCAACCGTTACATTGCTAAAGCTAGGTTCCCATTGTATAGATGGGAAAATAGAGGCTCAGGTAAGTTAAGAAATTGACTAATGGTTACACAATGACCAACTCCAATAGCTGCATTTAGAATAACCCAAAGGAATTGAGTAAGTTAATTATTTTATTTTATTTTATTTTATTTTATTTTATTTGAGTTGGAGTCTCACTGTCGCCCAGACTGGAGTGCAGTGGCTGCTCCCGGCCA
>NW_007074811.1:0-1241 GCF_000164805.1 Carlito syrichta
GGCCGGGGAAGGAGGCGGCAGAGGGAAGGCTGCCGGGCGGTGGGGGAGCCCAGGGCCTGGGGGAGGCAGGCAGGAGCAAGACCGTCGCCCGAGCACACCAGGTGCTGCTGTCAGCCGAACAAAAAGGAAGAGTCAGCAACTCTTGGGGGTGGGGGGAGCGCGGGGGAGCCGCGCCTGCTCCAGCCCGGCCTCTCCCCGTTAACCCCTGCTCTGCCGCGCCGCTGAGCCGGGGAGGAGCAGGGGGCTTTCCCCAGGCAAGAGCCCCCCCAGCCCTGGTCCCCTCAGAGCCACAGCATCCCTTCAGGCGCCTGGGAGACGTGGTCACCTCTGGGGTGGGCAGCGGCAGGACTGGCTTCGCCGTCCTCAAAGCCTGAAGGAAAAGAACCCCCTTCTCTGTCCCACCCTCTCCATCTTGGAGGGGCCGGGCGGTCCTCGGGAAGTTGGCAGACTGGGTCGATGACCTTGGGCTTCTGCAGGCGCTGTGGGGTGAGGGAAGGGGGGGTGAGAGGGGATCAAACAGGGGAGGCCCGCCCGCTGGAGGTGCCTGCAAAGGCGCCCACCGGCCCCCCGCGCCTCCCAGGCTGCAGATTCCTGGCCTCCTGGAAGTCTTCCCAGGGTCCCCTGCCGGTGTGGTCCTGCAGGGATGGCTTCCACGGATAGGAGAGTGGGCCATGCACATCCCAGCCCGGAAACCCCCGGGGGCTCTACCGGAATACCTGGCCCGGAGGACAGCCTGCAACCAGATCCTCACCCTAGACCTCCATCCGGGGAGGGGGCTTCTGCGTCCCCTCTGGGGAGCAGAACTGCAGGTGTCTCCGGCTGCCACTGGCCTCTTCCGGCTGCCCCTCCCTGTCCTGCAAAGCCCCCCAGGGAAGCCAGGTGCTCGGGGCGGCTTGGGGTGATCCCCTGGGGCTGGGGGAGTGTGGCGGGCAGGGGGAGGGCAGAACGACCCGCGGGGGAGGAGAGGGGACTGGCCTCCCCCCGAAGGAGCAGGAGGTAGGGCTTATGTCTCCACCCCATGCGAGTCTCCTCCAGAGTTGGTGACTTGACATTCTGGAGCCTTCCATCTGGACATGACTTCCATGTCTTGGCTTCCCCAGCTGGAGGGGAGGGGTGTGCTTTCCACATACGCCCCCTCCGCCTGTGCGGCCACCAAGGGTCTCTGAACGCAGGCGCAGAGGCCCGTGTGGCTGTCGCTCCCAGGGCTGCGGCCTGGGATCCTCGTGGGCATCCTCTGCTGT
>NW_007074812.1:0-766 GCF_000164805.1 Carlito syrichta
AGCGGCCACTGCCCTCCAGTCTGGGCGACAGAGTGAGACTCCAACTCAAAAAATAAAAAATAAAAATAAATAAAATAAATAAAAAAATAAAAAAAATATTAAAGAACGTGACTGAAAGAGAATGGGAAGGGAGAAGAGGGTGGGTATAGTGAGAGAAGAATCTTCCATCGGTTGGTAGTTTTTGTTGTCATTTACTATCTCCTATATGCTAAATGTTTTACATACAGAATGACATTTAATCCTCATAAGAACTCTATGACAAAATTCTCATTTTACAGATGTTTGGCTGTACCACTCAGCAAAATCATAGCAAGTCTTCTGAGCCTGGAGCAGAGGAGGAATGAGTGTGGATGAGACAAGTCTGGAAGTGTTTTGGGAAAAGCAGGAAATGAATGAGGGGGAGTTCCAGTGTATGGCCTCTTCTCTGAAGCCGGAATTGAGTCCCAGAAACTGAAAGTGCCTCAGGGGCCTGAGAACAGAGGCACATGTCAGGTACAGAAGGAGCGCTGTGTCACTCCACTGCCTGCCTTCCTTTGGAATGAGGCCGTTAAAATGTCTTCAGAAGCTGGCTCGGTGCCTCAGACTGTAATCCCGCGCTTTGGGAGGCTGAGGTGAGTGGATTGCCTGAGCTAGTGGGTTCGAGACCCGCCTGGGCAACTTGGCGAGACCTCATCTCTACAATAAAATAAAAAAATCAATCAAGGCTGCGGTGGCCGGGAATGGCCACTGCACTCCAGTCTGGGCGACGGAGTGAGACTCCAACTCA
>NW_007074813.1:0-1200 GCF_000164805.1 Carlito syrichta
TGCGGTGGCCGGGAGCGGCCACTGCACTCCGGTCTGGGCGACAGAGTGAGACTCCAACTCAAAAAACAAAACAAAACAAAAAAACTGAGCCACACACCCCGTTCTCGGCTCCAGTCCCGCCACAGGGGGATACCTGAGGTGACCCCCGGAACCAGGGATGGACAGAGGGGGCCCATAAGCAGAGTGCGCCTCCTCCCGCAGGGCTGTCTCCGGGGCCCCTTGGGCTTTGAGCAAACAGGCCTCTGGCCGACACCCTCTGGGGAGGCTTTTCACAAAGACCCGTCCGGCCCCTGGGGCACCGCAGGAAATCCCGAGGCCAGGGTCACAATGCACGACTTCCGGCTGCCTGGGGTCCCCGGGCACAGGAAAGAGATGCCCGTGGATCTGGTGGTTTCCAGAGGACTGGGCTGGGTGGCCTTGGGAGTGGCAGCCAGGCAGGGGAACAGGAAGGCCGCCCTGGGGAGGGCGGCGGGACAGCCAGCCTTCCCAGACCCGCCTCTCCATGCCACTCAGTGCACACGCCCGCCGTGACGCCCCATGGTCCGAGGGATCAATCGACACCGGGCTCGGCCTGCAAGGCCTCCTCTGACCTCCCTCCAGGGCTAGCCCTCTCCCAGTCCTCACTGTGGCCCTTGTCCCGGCGTCCCGTCTGCCCGCAAGGTCCTCCCTCCTGTCTCCATCTCAGCCCCCCTGGCGGGTGCAGTGTATTTCCTGCTAGCCACGATCGATTTTCGTTTTTTAGACGGGGTCTGGCCGTTGCCATCACGGCTCACTGCAGCCTCCAACTCCTGGGCCCAAGGGATCCTCCCACCTGAGCCTCCTGGAGAAGCTGGGACTCCAGGCACCGGCCACCAAGCCAGGCTAACTTTTTACTTTTGTGTAGAGATGCGGGGTCTCACTACGTTGCCCAGGCTGGTCTTCAACACCTGGCCTCATCGAGCCTCCCACCTCAGCCTCCCAAAGTGCTAGGATTGCAGGTGTGAGCCACTTTGCCTGGCCTACACTTCCCTCTTTTAATCAAAAAACAGTCTTTTGGCTAGCACCTCCCACAGAGAAACAGGCGCCAGCGGCCCGACCCCAGCGGCGCCCCGTCCAGCGTCTGAGGTGGGCCGGAGAGGCCGAGGCCGGTGGGCTCCGGGATCCAGAGTGTGGATGCATCTCGCCTCCGTCACCCTCCCCTCACGAAAGTGGCAGTGGGCG
>NW_007074814.1:0-643 GCF_000164805.1 Carlito syrichta
AGACTAGAACAGGTACCCGCCCCCCCACCAATGAATGAGGTTGGGTCCTGGTCTGTGACATGAAGGGGTACGTCAGATGAGCACCTGCAACAGTAGGAAGACATCGGGCCTTGAGCTGGGTGCTGGGGCCACAGCGAATCAGCAGCACCTGTCCCTAAGGGGCTCTGAGCTGGGACCAGAAGAAATCCCCAAGGGGACCCGGGCACGTGGCTGCTACTCCAAGAGGAGGTGTTGCCATGGGGAATTCCAGGAAGGTAGACAGCGTGGGCTGAGGGCCCCCGGACATAGCCACCTCTGCCATTGGGGTGGGGAAGTTAACCTCCCAGGGCCCATTTACTTGTCTGTAAAATAGGAAAGTGATATCGCCCACATGAGGTCCTTGGAAGAAAGACACACCTCAGCACACATAGCAGGGAAGCAACATGTGGGCACGCAAGTCCTCCTGCAGTATAGCCCTAGGCCTTGTAACATGGGGTTGAATAACAGTCTCCCCACAGCCTTGTAACATGGGGTTGAATAACAGTCTCCCCACAGCATGGTAGGAGGGGAGTGGGCATGTGGCAGAGGCTGAGGCTACCAGGTTCCCTCCATCTGCTTCTGTCAATGAGGCTAGCCCTCTGGAGGGTCAGGCCGGGGTTGGGCA
>NW_007074815.1:0-636 GCF_000164805.1 Carlito syrichta
TGCACTGTGTTTTTGTAATTTTCTGAAAATGGCTATGTTGCCACACTGATCTACATAAAATCTTCTTGTAAGACTTAGACTTGCAAGAATGGTAATTCCTTTTCTTATGTATAAAATTAGAAGCTCTTACTTTAATATATACTTAATTATTTTAAAATATTAATTGTAATTTTTATATTTCTAAAGTATTATTTAATTAAACCTAGTAAAATAAATATTACTGGTAAATCATACAGATAAATTTACGAAGAATTCTGATAAAAATTACATTTCAACTAATTTACAGATTATATTAAACAATTATTTTATTTTATTTATAGAACAACTAAATATGAGGCAAAAATTTTTATTTTATGCCTTCTCTTAATGTATTAACTATTTTACATACACTATAACATATCAAAGGCAATATTTCTTAAAACATTATTTTAAAATTTGAAGTTTAATTTAAATGTACTCCTTAGGCTTTTATTTTATTTTATTTTATTTTATTTTATTTTATTATTTTGAGTCTGGGTCTCCCAGTGTCACCCAGGCTAGAGTGCAGTGGCATGATTATGGCTCATCACAGCCTTGAACTCCTGGATTCAAGTGATCCTCCTGCCTCAGCCTCCTGAGTAGCTGGGACTACAGGCA
>NW_007074816.1:0-641 GCF_000164805.1 Carlito syrichta
CCTCCCCCCACCCCCCGCGGAGACTGCATCCAGCACCAGTGTGAAGCCAATGTAATATCCCCCCACCTGACCAATATAGGTCCTTTCGCTCTGGCGTTCTACTTATGGAAATGGCCCCAGTTTCCTTTTGTGGTAACAGCATCAAAGTTTTTTTTCCCCTAAGTTCATTTAAGAATTTTTTAAAAAGGAAACACGAGTTGATGGAAGGGGAAATCTGTGGTTCGTGGACAGTTTCCAAATGCCGAGGAGGAGGACAGGAATGAATGACGCGCGCTTCAGATCCAGCCCAGAGTCCACGCAGCCGTGTGACGTCTCCCCAGCCAAGACCGCCTCCTGTGGTGCCGCCGTGAGTCAGGGGCAGGGGCCCGTCGGGTGGTCCAAGGAGGCGGTGTGCTGAGAGCATTTCCTGTGGGTTCCCCCGTGTCTGGGGGTGAGGGTGTCACTGGGGCTTTTTGGGGCCTTTGGTGTGGGTCTGGGTGACAAGCTCAGCGGCGATCCGGCAATCCCCTCGTGGACTTGCCGCCCCGTCAGCCTCTGTCCCCTGCTTCTGCCCTGCTCAAGAAGCCAGCCCCAGGGAACCCACTGGCCGTGTGCCCACCACACAGCCAGGGGGCCCTGGCAATGGTGAGAAAACTGGCACC
>NW_007074817.1:0-710 GCF_000164805.1 Carlito syrichta
AATAAAGAAAGAGGACTACAGGCCAATATTCCTGATGAACACCAAAGCTAAAAATCTCAACAAGATTCTAGCAAGCCAGATCCAACAACACATCTCAAAAATCATCCACCATGACCAAGTAAGCTTCATCCCTGGGATGCAGGACTGTTTCAACATCCATAAGACCATACACGTAATTAAATACATCAATAGAGGTAAAGACAAAATCCAGATGATTATATTAGATGCAGAAAAAGCTTTTGTTGAAATCCAGCACCTCTTCTTGATAAAAACTCTTGAACATCTAGGCATAGATGGAACATACCTCAAAATAAATCAGTGAGACCAATTTAATTAAATGCTTTCTGATTTTAAAAGCAATGAGCAAAAAAGACTCTATAATAAATATGATAGGCAGAACTGGGGAAACGAATATAAAATGAACTAATTTGAAATCAAGAATGTTTTCTTGCTTAATACATAGAAAAATAAATCATTCTTTTGCAAAGTATTTAATATGGAAATATTTCTCAACACAACTAGGTAAAAAAGGTATATAAAAACTTCCTTCTACTGGTTGTGTTTCAGACAAATTACCAACCACCAATGTGAAAATTGATTTACAGTAAGAGCCATTTATGAGAAACCCACAGCCAGCATAATACTAAACAGACAGAAATTGGAACCATTTCCCCTGAAAACTGGAACAAGACAAGGATGCCCACTCTCAC
>NW_007074818.1:0-640 GCF_000164805.1 Carlito syrichta
ACGAAACGTATTTGTATACCTAACCCTTAACTGTACCCCACAATATCATAATAAAAAAAAGAAAAAAGAAAAAAAGGAAGTAGAATAAACTACTGAGGGAATGGTTACAGGTAAAAGGTTTGCATAGCCTCATTGAAGTGGTTCATTAAAAATAAATTTGTTTATTTTAATCTTATTGCCAATGCAATAGAAGAACAGAAGAATACATGGACAAGAAAAACAAGTTCATATTAAGAAAAATCCTTAGGTAAAACAAATCTTCTCATGGTATTTTCTGTTGATAACTCATCTGGGTTTGATTAAGCAGCAGGTTGCAGAGTGAATCAACATTGACCTTTGGACAAAAGGGATGCCAAATCTTCCTGAATAATACAAAGCTATGAATTAGTTCAAATTGCATCATTCAGCATGCTTCATACTGTTATAAAGCAAACATTTCTGATAAAAGGTCATATCAGTACAAGAACTGGGAAATATTGGAACCTATATGACTTATTGGCAAATAGGAAATTCAGTGGTGCCCAATCATCAAGGCTTGTCTTACTGGATTTCCAACCAATATGAGGAGCTGTAGTTTTTTGTTTTTTGTTTTTTGGTTTTTTTTTCATTAATCAGTATTTTTTATTATGGTTTTGTGGGG
>NW_007074819.1:0-812 GCF_000164805.1 Carlito syrichta
ACAGAGACAGAGAGAAGGAGAGAAAGGGAGAGACAGACACAAGAGAGACAGAGACAGGGAGACATAGACAGGGAGACACAAAGAGAGACATAGAGAACGAGAGACAGAGACAGAGAGAAAGCCAGCAACAAGAGACACCGAGACAGGGAGAGACAGACACAGAGAGACAGAGAGGAGACACAGTGAGAGACAAAGACAGAGACAGACAGAGACAGAGAGAAAGAGAGACGAGGAGAGGCAGCGAGGAGGAGAGAAAGGGAGAGACAGAGACAAGGAGACACAAAGAGACACAGAGAGAAAGCCAGAGACACGAGAGAGACAGAGACAGGGAGAGACCGACACAGAGAGACAGAGGGAAGCAGACACAGGGAGAGACAGAGACAGGGAGAGACCGAGCGAAGGAGACCCAGAGAGAGACAGGAGGCCAGTGGAAGCTGGGCCACGAAGCCCCCAGCCCCCGTTCTGGCCACCCGGCCCAAACGGGTCTGGGGGAGAAACCCGTTCTGTCCACGGAGACCCTCCCTGGCCTCCAGGGATCGTCCCGCCTCGGCCTCCCAAAGTGCTGGGATTGAGGGTGTGAGCTACTGTGCCTGGCTAATTTCTATTTTATTTACTTTATTTTGTTTTATTTTATTTTATTTTATTTTATTTTATTGAGATGGGGTCTGGCTAGGTGGCCCAGGCTGGCCTTGAACTCTGAACCTCTAGGGCTCCTCCCACCTCGGCCTCCCAAAGTGCTGGGAGGACCGGTGTGAGCTACTGTGTCTGGCTAATATTTTATTTCATTTCTTTCATTTTATTTTATTTTCTTG
>NW_007074820.1:0-668 GCF_000164805.1 Carlito syrichta
CCAAGTAGCTGGAACTACAGGTGCGCGCTACCATGCCCAGCTAATTTTTTTTTTTTTATTATTGTAGAGATGAGGTCTCACCAAGTTGCCCAGGTGGGTCTCGAACCAGGGATCAAATTTCAATGTGAAATTTGGAGGAGTTCAGCAAAGCCAACAACAGCAGCCACTTTTTACAGGAGATTTGCTGTATTAGCTCTCGTCTGCTGCCACTGCTCTCAAGCAGACACACCTGCTCAAGAACCTTCAGTGGCTCCCCACAACCTGATGGATAAAGTCCAAACTCCATGTTTCTCCCCACCTCCACCTCCCTGTCCACCACTAGTTCTGGGAGCCTCGTTCTAATGCACCAGGGGTGCACATTGTCCCTCTGGGCCTCATTTTCTCATGAGTGAAATAAAAGTCTAAAATCCTATTCTGCTTGCCAGAAATATTACTATCATTCTAAATTTGATTTCCACAAAATATCCGCTGAATGAATGAATGAACGAACAAATGAACTTTAGGAGGTTCCTTTTCCAAACTCCCACCGGGGAAGCGATACCCTCAAGTGCTTGGTTCGGGCAGTTGTCCAGCCTCTGTGCACTCACCTCTCAGGATGGGGTGCTCACTACTTCCAGAACAGTTGTTTTGAGGGCAGTGCTGACTTGAAAGGAATGCCCTTCTCATCC
>NW_007074821.1:0-692 GCF_000164805.1 Carlito syrichta
ATGAGCAACAAAGAAGGTGGCGTCCTCAACAGCACGGGGCGTTATAGTCCGCGGGGGGGCTTTCTCCTTCTCCCCCTTGAAGGATGCCCCGGGGGGCTCGGAATGGCGGCGCTGGTTGTTTCCCGGCCGCGCTGCCTGTCTGTTTACACCTCGCGGTTCGTGAATTCTCGGGCTGTGATTTTCATCCCAGCTAAATAACGGCTCTCCTCGCGACAAGTCAGGGAACCAAGCGGGGAAGCCCGGGTGGTTTGGGGAACAGGGAGGGCTGCTTTTGTTAGTCTCCGACGCTGGGGCCCTGTGGGTGTCTGGGTTTCATGGAGGGAGGGGCTCGCCTGTTTTCTGTTTTGTCCGCTCCTGGTGGTGGTGGAAGAGCCCTGTCCAACTTTTTCCCCTCTCTTCGCAAGGATCAGGAGGGTTCAGGAAAAGGAAGCATGACAATTTCCCACATAACCAGAGAAGAGAAGGGAAGGATGTTAATTCGTCTTCGCCCGTGATGCTCGCCTTCAAACGTGAGTTCTCTGTGATGTAAGTCGGTGATGGGGAGGGAACTGAAGGCTGTGTGACAAAAATTAATTAGCAGCCGGGCTCGGTGGCTCAGCCTGTCATCCCGCGCCTTGGGGAGGCTGAGGTGCGTGGATTGCCTGAGCCTGTGGGTTCGAGACCCGCCTGGGCAGCGAGACCTCATCTCTACA
>NW_007074822.1:0-1704 GCF_000164805.1 Carlito syrichta
CAGAACTACAGGCGCGCGCTACCATGCCCGGCTGATTTTTTTATTTATTGTAGAGATGAGACCCGCGGGCTCAGGCAATCCACTCACCTCAGCCTCCCAAAGGCACAGGATTACAGGCTGAGCCACCAAGCCCGGCTAACATTGCTTTTTTTTTGAGTTGGGTCTCACTCTGTCGCCCAGACTGGAGTGCAGTGGCCACTCCCGGCCACTGCTGCCTTGACCTGCTGGGCTCCGGCAATCCTTTCGCCTCAGCCTTCCAGGTAGCTGGAACTACAGGCACGTGCTACCACACCCAGCTTATTTTTTGTTGTTGTTGTAGAGATGAGGTCTCACCAAGTTGCCCAGGTGGGTCTCGAACCAGCAGACTCAGGCAATCCAGAATCAACATTGTTAAGGTGGCCATCCTACCAAAGGCATTCTACAGATTCAACAAAATACCCATTAAATTACCAACATCATGCTTCTCAGACCTGGAAATGACAATACAGAAATTCACATGGAAACATAAATGCTCATGAATAGCCAAAACAATCCTTAGCAAAAGAAACAAAGCAGGAGATTTCACACTTCCAGACTTCAAACTTTACTATAAGGCTACAATAAACAAAACAAGCATACAGACCTATTGAACAGGACAGAGATTCTGGAAGTAAAGCCTCATTTCTCAACCAACTCCTCTTTGACAAAGCCTCCAACAACAACCACTGGGGAGAGGAGAACCTATTCAGTAAATGGTGCTGGGGAAACTGGCTGATCACATGCAGAAGATTGAAACAGGACCCCTACCTATCACCATACACAAAAATCAACTCTAAATGGATCAAAGACCTAAATGTAAAACCCCCAACTATAAGAATCTTAGAAAATGCAGGAGACACCCTTACGGAAAGTGGAATTGGCAACCAATTACTGATCAAAAACCAAAGTGCCCAGGCCATAAGAGATAAGATAGAAAAGTGGGACTTCATCAAACTGACAAGCTTCTGCAAAGCAAAAGAAACCATCAAGAGAGCAGAGAGACTGCCCACAGACTGGGGAAAAAAATATTTGCCAACTGACAAAGGCCTAACATCTAGGATCTACAAGGAACTCAAAAGTGCCGAAAGGAAAAAAAAAAAAAACCCAACCCATTAAAAAGTGGGCAAAAGACATGAATAGACACTTCTCAAAAGAAGATATATGGGCAGCCAACAGACACATGAAAAAGTGCTCAGCCTCGCTAATCATCAGAGAAATGCAAATCAAAGCCACTCTGAGATATCACCTAACCCCAGTAAGAATGGCCATCATTAATAAAACAAACAACAACAGATGCTGGTGAGGATGCAGAGAAAAAGGAATGCTTCTACACTGCTGGTGGGAAGGGAAACTAGTGCAGCCTCTTTGGAAGACAGTGTGGCAATTTCTGAAAGAACTAGAGATTTACCTTCCATATGACCCAGCGATCCCGCTATTGGGAATATACCCAGAGGAACTCAAATTATTCTACAAAAAAGATACTTGCACATACATGTTTGTTGCAGCTCTATTTACAATTGCAAAAACATGAAACTAACCATACTGCCCACCGAAGTTGTGGTGGATTTTTTTTGTGTGTGTGTATCGGAGTCTCACTCTGTCGCCCAGACTGGCCACCGCAGCCTCGACCTGCTGGGCTCCGGCGATCCTTCCGCCTCAGCCTTCCAAGTAGCTGGAACTACAGGC
>NW_007074823.1:0-1224 GCF_000164805.1 Carlito syrichta
ACTGGAAGCCCTTCCATTTCTCTGCCAGCAGGGGCTGCCCTGGGCCTGTCCTGCCCTCTCCCCAGCAGGATTGGGAGGCAGCCGCGAGCCTGCTGGACTCTGCTGTCATGCAGGCCCGTGTGAGCCTGGCCTTGCCAGATCTTCTCTGTGTGTCCCAGAGTCAACCTCTCTGAGCCTTGGGTTCCACATCTCTAAAATGGGAATAACCCTGGAACTGACCTCCTGGGCTGCCTGTCGCAAGGGCTGGACGCGACACTTGGCACAGGGCCTGGCTTGCAGCAGAAGCGGCAGACACCACATGGTGGCCGGACAGGGGGCGAGAAGAACCTGGATGCCAGAGTGGACTGGCTAGGTTCATGTACTCGCAGCTGGGGGACGTGAGAGGTGCCCCTGTGCCTCCCACGGTGAGAGGAAGACCGTCAGGGAACCTGCTTCTCCGGGCGGCTGTGCAGCGCCTGGAGCGTTGGGGACAGTCCTCCCGCTCAGTAAGCACTTGCCACGCGAGTAGGATTGTCACCACTGCCCGCCCCCACAGAGCACGGACTCCTCACGCCAGGCCCAGGGCTTGTGGACGCAGAAGGCAGCAGAGTGAACAGAAGCAGACCCAGGACAAGCCTGCAGCCCCACCTCCTCGGTGTGCCCACCTCTGGCATCCCCGCAGATGCTGGCTGGACACAACCCACTCCCTCGGCCTCCCCTGGCGACGGCCCTGCAAGGCAGCCAGCCTCCTCCCTGTGCCCGGGTCCTGACCACCTCCTGGAAATAAAGCAGGGTCCCCGGGGCCCACTCAAGCCCGGGACTGCTCTGCCAGGGTGCCAGCTGGTGCCCAGGGGGCGGGGCAGCGGCTTGATCATGTGGAAACGAAAAGCCAGGGGTCCCCCCAACCTTGGTGGCCCCCACCAGACACAAGATAAGGCTCTAGGCCACCCAGGACACCCGGTGGTCTCCTTCCCCTTGGGACAGGAAGGCTGGAGGGGGTGGGGCTAAGACTGGCCTGTCCAGCGCCTCAGTTTCCTCAGCCGCCCCGGAGTTGGAGTCTTCCTTTCCATCCCCGGGGCTCCCTGGGGTCCTGGGGGCCCGGGCACCGGCCTCTCTCTTTGCCCTCTTTCCTGTCTTAAAGAATCCGAGCTCAGCGCCCCCTCCCCGGATTCCCTCCCCGGAAGCCACCCAGGAGGGCACTGGGCCCCAGGAGGGGCGGCAAGCGCCCACCGCACGCGCGAGACC
>NW_007074823.1:2517-4838 GCF_000164805.1 Carlito syrichta
CCAAGTTGCCCAGGCTGGTCTCGAACCTGTGGGCTCAGGCAATCCTCTCGCCTCAGCCTCCCAAAGTGCTGGGATTATAGGCGTGAGCCACTGCACCAACCTTCGTTTTTTGATTTGTTGTAGAGATGAGGTCTCGCCATGTTGCCCAGGCTGGTCTTGAACTCTTGGACTCAGGCAATCCTCTCTCACCTCTGCCTTCCAGAGTGGAGATTCCCAGGTTTAATGTGACTGTCCACCCCCCACCCCCCGTGTATAAAGGAAGTCCCCACCCATGACTTGACCTTGATAACCCCAAGCCAGGGCCCTGGCTGCTGTGACCTGAGGACCTGGACAGAGGGCAGAGCCTGGGCATAAGGCCCTTTCAGGGCACTCTCCTTTTCTCCTTTCCCTGTCACTGCAGGGACCTACAGTGTGGTGGTCATGGGGGTCCAGAGAAAGGGACATACTGTATAATAGTGAATACGAGCATGGACTTAGAAGTAAAGCAGGGCCGGGCTCGGTGGCTCAGCCTGTAATCCCAGCGTTTTGGGAGGCCGAGGTGAGTGGATTGCCTGAGCCCGTGGGTTCGAGACCTGCCCGGGCCACTTGGCAAGACCTCATCTCTACAATAAATCAAAAATTAACCTGTGCCTGTAGTTCCAGCTACTTGGAAGGCTGAGGCGGAAGGATCGCCGGAGCCCAGCAGGCCGAGGCTGCGGTGGCCAGGAGCGTGCCACTGCACTCCAGTCTGGGCAACCGAGTGAGACTCCAACTCAAAAAAAAATATTAAAAAAAAAAGAAGTAAGACAGAACTGGGTTCAAATCCAGGCTCTGCTACTTACTAGCTGTGTGACTGTGGCATGTCCACCTTAACCTCAGCCTCCCCTGTGCTTCAGCATCCTGGTCTTTAGGCGGTGGTAGTAGTGGTCTCTCCCTCTGATATCTCTTCAGGGATGAAATCAGATGACTCCAGTGACTGCAGTGCCTGGCAGATAATATGGGCCATGTCATTATTCTATCATTACGTACATTACTGCAGAGACCTCGGAAGCTCTAGGAACAGAAGGACCCCAAGGTGGGATCCTAGTTGCTCTTTTTTTTTTTGGAGTAGGAGTCTCACTCTTTTGCCCAGGCTGGGGTGCAGTGGCACACTCACATCTACCACAGCTTCCACCTGCTGGGCTCAGGGGGTCCTCCTGCCTCAGTCTCCCAAGTAGCTGGAGCCACAGGTGTGCACTACCACATCCAGCTAATTTTTTAAATTTGTTGTAGAGTTGAGGTCTCGCCAATTTGTCCAGGCTGGTCTAGAACTCCTGGACCCAGGCAATCCTCTCACCTCCATCCCTGTAATCTGGGATTACAGGCATGAGCCACTGCGTCCAGTGGGATCCTAATTTCTAGTCCCAGCTCTGTCATTCACCTATCGTGTGACGCCATACAGGTCACCTCCCCTCTGTGTGCTGTGGTTTCTTTATCTGTAAGTGCAGGTTGGCCCACAAGACCCCTACCCCTAGGCTGTCCCCTTCTCTCCCTGTGGTGGCTTATACCCACAATCCCAGCAACTTGGCAGACCGAGTTGGGAGGATTGCTTGAGGCCAGGAGTCTGACCTCAGCCTGGGCAACCTAGCAAGACTCTGTTTCTAAAAATATAAAAGTCCCTCCCTTTATGCCAGGCAGCCTTTCCTGGATCCACTCCTGGGCTGAGCTGAGAGATTCTGTGACCACGTCCTACTGGTATGCCCTACCCTGGTGGCCCTTTGGGACTTTCCTCCTGTGGGTACCAGAGCCACTGTGGTGTGGGTCATCTGTGCCTATGGCCAGGCCCAGGTGTCCCGTGTCCGTGCCAGGCACTGAGGAAGCATCCGGGAATCAGAACCAGGCCCCCAGAATTCCCCAGCCCAAACCCCTGGCTCTGACCTCCAGTACACAGGGAAGTTCTCAGCAGAGCCTGCTCAGAGGAAAGGAAGCCCAGACGCAACCTGGTCCTGGCTCCCCCCTGCCCTGCACTACCCACCTGCAGGAGCCTCCACCCCCCGTCCATCAGGGCCCACCCTCCTGCACGGGTGGGCTCCATTCCCGTTTTACAGCTGAGGAAGCAGAAGATTATGTAGTTTGACCAAGGGCAAGGCACTGCTGAGCCTGGTGCTGTTGCCTCCCCAACCTCCTCTCTGTCTGCCAGTCTTCTTGGCCTTCTTATGCAGACAGGGTGGGCTTGGGAGGGGGTGGGACCCACCACTGCCCTGAAAATGGACAAAGAGCCGGGCTCGGTGGCTCAGCCTGTAATCCCGCACCTTTGGGAGGCCGAGGCGAGTGGATTGCCTGAGCCTGCGGGTTCGAGACCT
>NW_007074823.1:5209-6645 GCF_000164805.1 Carlito syrichta
TGCTGAGCCCGTGGGTTCGAGACCCGCCTGGGCAACTTAGTGAGACCTCATCTCTACAATAAATCAAAAATTAGCCGGACGTGGTGGCGCGTGCCTGTCGTTCCAGCTACTCGGAAGGCTGAGGCGGAAGGATCGCCGGATCCCAGCAGATCGAGGCTGCGGTGGCCGGAAGCGGCAGCTGCACTCCAGTCTGGGTGACAGAGTGAGACTCCAACTCAAAAATAAAAATAAAAAAAATAAAAAAATAATGTGGATCGCTGGGAGCGGCAGCTCATGCCTGTCATCCCAGCACTTTGGGAGGCCGAGGCGAGAGGACTGCCTGGGCAACATGGTGAGACCTCGTCTCTACATAAATCATAAAAATCAGCTGGGCATGGCGGCGCATGCCTGTAGTTCCAGCTACTTGGAAGGCTGATGTGGAAGGATCGCCTAAACCCAGCAGGTCGAGGCTGCGGTGGCCATGAGCGTGCCACTGAACTCCAGCCTGGGCGAAGAAGAGTGAGACTCCGACTCAAAAAAAAAAAAAAGTGGATTTCGGGCTGTAGGTAACACCAGCTCCATATGGACAGGGCTGTGGGCAGAGCGGCGTTCACACCTGTTAGCCCACTTGAAGCATGTTGTAGTCCTAGCATGTGGGCCTTATTGTGAGGATCATGCCCATTTTACAGAAGGAAAGACTGATATTCTGTGTCAGTGCTGGAACTGGTGGGCGGGGGTTGGGGGTGGGGACAGTTGAGGAGAAAGGAGGGAGGGCTTCCTGGAGGGGCTTTCTATGGGAAGGGTCCCATCCCAACTCCAGCCTTCCACGTCTAGTGTAGAACTGGACCCTCATTCAACAGGGGCAGGACAGGCCTTTGGTGCCTCAGCCACATACTGAGTATATTCTGTGTGGCAGGCTCTGGGCCCCTGCCTTCATGGAATGTGCTGCCCAGAGAGGCTTCCTGGAGGAAGTGACACTTAGGCTTAAAGGGTGAGGAAGGGGGAGAGGGCACTCCAGGAAGAGGGGACAGCCTGAGCACAGGTTTCTAGGCATGAGGCTTGTGAAAACCCAAGCCATTTAGAGCTGCTGAGGACAGAGTCAAAGGCAGCAGCCAGATCAGGGTTTCCCTAAAGAGTGTGACCTGACCCTAGGGGTGCTGGGGAGCCATGGAAGGTGCTAGAGCAGGGGAATACCATGTATGGGTTTGCTTTTCAGACAGGATGGCAGGATGGGGGCCTTGGTCCTGTGAGGGAAGCCAGAGGAGTGAAGGCCCTTGGGAAGTCAGGGCCAACTTCCCAGAGGAGGGGGCCTGAGCCAGACCCACAGGACAGACGGGTTCTGAGATTCTGGGCTCAGCAGGAGCAGGACCCAGCCGCTCCCCAGGGGCACCATCTCTTCTTGGGGAGGTACAGTTACCCCATGTGGGTGGGGGAGGGGAGGGGGGTGGGACAGAAGG
>NW_007074823.1:6665-7365 GCF_000164805.1 Carlito syrichta
GCTGAAGGGTGTAGAGACCTCACAGGGGTCTGCAGCAGGGCCAGACCACCCTGGTGGGGGAGGGGACCTCACATGGCCTCAGGATCCGAGCCTGGTGCCCAGGAGGAGGGGCCTGGCCCTCCCAGGCTCAGCCACCCAGCCCCAAGCCCCCCAGCTCACTTCCCAGGGCCATTCTGGGGGGAATCTGTGGCCCTCAGCCCAAGTCCACCTCCCCAGACTGAAATCCACGCAAAAGGGGAGGGAAGGGGGCTGGGGGGCTCCGGACTCGACCAGGACCTTGGCCTGACCACTTTAGGCGGGTCTCTGGAGAAAGGCTCCAGAACCCGAACCCTCTAACCCCGTCAGGCCTGAACGCAGCACGCGTTTCTTGAGCGCCAACTCAATCCCAGAAGAGCAGCCACGGTGGTCAAGTCAGGGAGACGGGTGGGTGGATGGGTCCTCCTAACAGAAGGCGGGAAGTTGCCCTGCCTGTGGAGGTCAGGGAAGGCTCCCCAGAGGAGGTGTCCAGGAAGCCCCTTGGCGCGGAATGAGGATGCCTTTGACTAAAGGGAAACGGGGGCCAAAGCCAAAGGTTATGGGAGCAAGGGAACAACGGGGGGGCCGGCTCTGCTGGCGGCCTGGTGGGCCCGTCGGTCCCTTGTGGCGGCCTGGTGGGCCCGTCGGTCCCGTGTCCCGGGCCGCGGCCGGGGCAGCGGGACCG
>NW_007074823.1:8192-12016 GCF_000164805.1 Carlito syrichta
GCCTCCCCTCCCCCCTCTCAGCCGCCCCTGCCCCCCAGGACCTGAGCCTGTACAAAATGGCTGCCACCCCTCTGAGGCAGCCATTTTAGGGCCCAGACTGTGGCCTCCCTTGGGATGGGGCTATGTCTCCATGGGAACCCCTGGCCCCCAGCCCCCGGCTCCCTCCCCGAGGCGCGGGCTGCAGAAATGGGGGTCTTCCAGGCCTGGTGGAGGCGTCAGGCGTCCCCCCTTTTCCTCCCAGAGGCCTGGAGGGGACCAGGCCCCTCACCAACTCCCTTCCCCCAATGCCAGGGGGAGGAACAGATGGCATCTCTGGGTGTCCTTCTCCTTCCGTCTCCTTCCTTCCATTTCTGGCTCTTTCTGTCTCTCCGTCACCGCATCTCTGCATCTCTGGTGTACCGAGAGGCCTGCGTGTGTCCCTGCGTGTTCACGCTTGCTTGTGTGTCTGTGGACACACGTGTTGTGCCTCTTTCGAGCCCATGTCTGAGGCAGGCCCAGCCCACACCTCCCTCTGTTCCAATTTCCCCCTGGTTTTTATTGTATCTTCTAAAAAAAAGTTGAAATGTGTCGAGTGAGAAAAACTTGTTCCATTTTCCTGAAGAAAGAGAAGGCAGGGCAGGAGGCAGACCCGGAGCCGTGAAGCCCTCTGTACCCCCAGATTCAAACCCCTCATTTCGAACCTCCTCCTCCAGGGGACTGAGGAGGCTTCTCAGGCCCAGAGAGCTGAGGTCATTCCCGAACAAGTGACCAGAGGGATGGGAGGACCCTCCCCGCCACGGGCTCCTCCATCCTGAACAAGTTTCTGCTTTCTTCCTGGAGGGCCTGTGAGACCCCTGGTGGGTTTAACCCAGCCCTCAGTGTCCAAGGCAGAAGGCAGGGGGTCTCTTCCTCCCCTCAAGGGAAGAAACCTTCACTTATTCATCCATTTAGTCACGCATTCATCCCACAAAATTTTGGTTTCTATATGGACAAAGCGTTCTGAACGTGTGTGGGGAGGGATGTGTGCAAGAAATTAATCTTGTGAAGCATGGTACACTTTACACAATGCTTTAATAAAGTAAAAGCTAAGCCGGGCTCGGTGGCTCAGCCTGTAATCCCGCGCCTTGGGAGGCTGAGGTGAGTGAATTGCCTGAGCCCGCGGGTTCGAGGCCCGCCTGGCCAACTTGGCGAGACCTCATCTCTACAATAAAATAAAAAAACTAGCCGGGCGTGGTAGCGCACGCCTGTAGTTCCAGCTACTTGGAAGGCTGAGGCGGAAGGATCGCCGGAGCCCAGCAGGTCGAGGCTGCGGTGGCCAGGAGCGACTACTGCACTCCGGTCTGGGCGACAGAGTGAGACTCCAACTCAAGAAAAAAAAAAAAAAAGGTAAAAGCTGGCATTTGTTGAAGGCTCATCATACTACTGGTCTTGTGCTAAGCGCGTGACATAACATTACCCCCCTTGTACTCCCAACAGCCCTACGAGAACGTAGCAAGATTATCCCCATTTTACAGATGGGGAAATCAAGGTTGAGAGAAGTTATATAACTTGCTCAAGGCCCTCAGCGACTTTTAAAGTTGGTAAATGGGGTTGGTCAGGAACCAGAAGCCCAGGGCACGTTCGTGCACCCAACATGCCACAGAACCAGGATTGAGGACCCCGCCCTTGGTAAAGGGATGCCAAGCTTTCAAGGCTGTGTCTGAACTCTGAGCAGGGCCTGGCCAGCAATCCTGAGCCTCTGTTCCACCTGATGCTGTGCCCAGGTCCCCCCACTATCTCCCATAGATGGGACTCATCTTCCCAGACCCAGGCTCCAGGAAGGGAGGAAAACATGGCCGGCTTCTCATTCTTGGAGACCACCGAGGCAGACTGTGGGCATGCAGGAGGAGCACTGGCTGGGAGTCCCCTGTACCTGAGTTCTAGACCCACCCAACTCAGCGCATCCTCTGTGTGCACCTGTGGGCCTCTGTGGAAGGAGGGGCTGGCACTGTGTTCTTGGGCTGTTCCAACTCCGGGCCGAGAGAATCCAAGGCCCCCGACAGCCCCAGCCCCCCTTCTCCAAGGCCTCCTGAGCCATGATATGTGTGCCTCTAATTAGAGCCCAGGTCTACCCACCGGCATCAAATCAGTGCCCTCCCAGCCCAAGGCCCCCTCTGGAGGCTTCTAGGGGGAGCGCTGCCCCCACCTAGACTGTGAGTGAAGCTCTGATACTTGCCTTCATGCCAACACAGTGGCCCTCAAGTGGCACACAGTGGCCATCAAACATGCATGCTTAAAGCGCAACTGAAGCTGAATGTGCATGTGTCAGCCAGAGGGCAGGAGGGGCAGAAGGTGGGGATCTAGAACATGCAAATGTCCGAGTGGGGTGTGGACCAGAGTCTCCGCACTGGGCTGTGAAGGTCTCTCATACATGTGTCTATCTGAGCAGGAGTACATGTCCATTTTCTGCACCATAGGATGAGGGACAAGTGTGTGTGTGCGCGCGCACGTGCACACGCGTGCATGTCCAGAGCTGCCTGCCTCAACCCATGCCCTCTGCATCTGTGTCTGGCCCAGTGAGAGGGCTGAAAGGTGAGCGGTCTCCTACCTTCCCGACCAAGACACCTGTCTGACCTGCCTCCCCTGGCCATTCCTGGCCTGCTGGGGTTGACCTCAGTCTTTCTGGTATTTCCTGCAGGGGGAGGAGGGTGCTGGGGTCTCATGCCAGAACTTCAGGCAGTTCCCAGCCCTGCCCCCTCCTGGTCCCTCAAATAAGAGAATCAGAGGCCGGAGGGAGGCCCTGGTGGCATGGTCACCTGTCTGGCAGGAGGAGGAGGAGAGTGGAGTTTCTGGGTTCGGAGTGCAGACTCAGACCCTCTCCCACCCCCAGATGGGTGGAGGCCCAGGCTCCTCTCCCGGTTTCTCCCCGCCCCCACCCCAACACACAGATGCCCCCAGCAACCAAGGAAGTATCTCCCAGCGCCTGACTCCACAGATACACACACATGTCCCCACAGACACACACACGCCCATGCAGAGGCACAGACACCCAGGCAAATCTTTCCCTTTCTCTGTCTTCCCCTTGGTTTGAATTCCGTTTAGCCACATATGTTGTGTGTGCGTGAGGGCGGGTGGGGGAGGGGCAGACAAGGAGGAGGGATGGCTTGGTGCCAACATCTACCTATGGGGCTTGGTCCAGGGACGCCCCCCACACCCAGCCCGGGAGGGGGCCTCAGCGGTCCCTTTGTGGCAAAGGGGACCCTCCCGGGGCGTGGGGACAAACACAGGGGTCCCTCCTCCACGCCCCAAGGTCTGGTCCCTGACCCACCTTGGTGGCCTGCAGGGGAGGAAGTGGACAGAGCAGGGCCGCGGAGCCACCGCGGACCCCCCAGTTGCCAGCCCGGCCACCCCATTGTTCCCATGTGAGGGGGGGCTCTACATCCGAGGGGGCAACTCCTCCCACCTCCCTCTCAATCCCTGCTTTCCCTGCGTTGGGCGGGGAGGGGAGGGCGGCAGAAATATTTATTTATTTCCTTTATTTATTTAATTTTTTTTTTGGAGTAGAGAGTGACAGATGGCGGCGGGTCCCGGGGGAGCCGGCTCTCCCCCAATGCAGACGCATGCCAATCACCGTCTCTCATGTGATAGCTGCTGCCCGTGACGTGCCAAGCCCATATGGCCTGGCATAGAGGCTGGTACCCCGCCTGGTAGAGATGCCACACTCGCTCCGCGGCTCGCATGGCGCTCTGAAGACGCCGGCGCCCGCCGCCTTGAGGAGCCGCTGCCCCCGCTCCCTGAAGATGGGGGAACAATGAAATAAGCGAGAAGATTCCTCTTCTCCCCCCTCTCTCGCCCCCTCCCCCTTC
>NW_007074824.1:0-917 GCF_000164805.1 Carlito syrichta
GGAGTGCAGTGGCATGCTCACAGCCACTGCAGTCTTGACCTGCTGGGCTCCAATGATTCTTCTGCCTCAGTCTGCCAAAGTAGCTGGAATTACTGGCATACATCACCACGCTTGGCTAATTTTTTGATTTATTGTAGAGACAAGGTCTCACCAAGTTGCCCAGGCTGGTCTCAAGCCCCCAGGTTCAGGCGATCCTCTGTCTCTGCCTCCCAAAGTGCTGGGATTATAGGCGTGAGCCACCACACCCCGCTCAGAGAGAGCTCTTTCGACAGAGGTCCCAATCCAAGACATCTTCCTGACACCTATGTCTAACTCCACCTTTTGCCTGCTTCAAACTTTCCGAAGGGTCCCAGCTACCCTGGGGACATAGATGAAAATCCTTCTCTAATATGCTCAACCCCTTCATCTGATCCCAGTCCACTTTCCTAATTTGAGTTCCCTTTACTATTACTTTCTTTTTACAGACAGGACAATTTACATACAGTAAAGTGCATAAGTCTTATGTGTACAGCTTGATGAATTCTAAATATGTGTCTACCCACGCAAACACCACTCACATCAAGACATGGCACATTTGGGGCACCCCGGAACCCCCTTTTGGCCCCTCTCTGTTTATACCCTGCCGATCTACCACCACAGATTAGTTCCCACTTTTTTTTTTTTTTTTTTTTGAGTTGGAGTCTCACTCTGTTGCCCAGATTGGAGCGCAGTGGCTGCTCCCGGCCACCGCAGCCTCGACCTCCTGGGCTCCGGCGATCCTTCCGCCTCAGCCTTCCGAGTAGCCGGAATTACAGGCGCGCGCTACCACGCCTGGCTGATTTTTTGATTTATTATAGAGATGAGGTCTCGCCTGCCCAGGCGGGTCTCGAACCAGCGGGCTCAGGCAATCCACTCACTTCAGCCTCCCAAAGGTGCGG
>NW_007074825.1:0-629 GCF_000164805.1 Carlito syrichta
CCAGGTGTGGTGACACATGCCTGAAGTCCTCACTACTCGGAAGGCTGAGACAGAAGGATTGCCTGACCCCAGGAGGTTGTTGCTGCAGTGCTGTGAGCGTGACACTACACTCTAGCCTGGGTGACAGAATGAGACCCCAACTCAAACAAAATCAAAATCAAAGTATTGTCATGGTGTCCCAACTGTGTGTCTTCTGACAAAGGTTCTCACCATACAATAAAAGACTGGTAACCATGTCTAGTGTGTGAAGTGGTCTGCAAGTATTAACTTATCTTATCTTCATAGTAACAGACTAGAGTATACATTATTATTACCTCCATTTTACAGATAAGGAAACTGAGTCACAGAGGAGCTTCATAAATTGCCCCCAGTCAATAATAGGTGAGTGGTGAGGCCTGTGTTTGAATCCAGACAGTTCGGCTCAGAGTCCAGGCTCTTAACCACCTGGCAGAGGCCCATGGGAGTCTCGGATCTTATCTTGGACCTCAGCCCTCAGAAGAAGCTGGCCTTATAGAAGACTCACTGGTGGCGGAACCTTCTGCTATTACACCCGGTGACTCGATTGTCACATTTTTGAGGCAGTCGCAAGACTCAGGCCCCTGCAGGTTTAGAGGTTTGGTGCCCCAAGG
>NW_007074826.1:0-10473 GCF_000164805.1 Carlito syrichta
GAAAAGAAAAAAGTTTTCACCTTAAGTAGATATTTACTTGTACACGCGATGACTGTCAAACGGATTCATTGCTTTCCAACGTCTTTCTGGGCTGTGCCTTCAGAGGAGGGGTGTGCTCTGCTCCCAGCACATCTCAGCGCGGCCACGTTTTGCGCCCCGTGGCCCCGGTGGTGGACCTGGTGGCCTCCACCTGGACAGCATAGCGCTGGTCCCTCCCTGACTTCCTCCCGGCCCTGGCTCCCCGGAATGTCTGGGAGCTCCCACCTGGGGTGGCATCTGCCTTGGGCTTCAAGGCCCCGGCCCAGTCCTCGGCCTCCTCTCCCCCGCCAGGTCAGGATCACCCAGCCCCACCCCGGGACGCCAGCTAGTTGTTAAAAAGCTGCGCGAGTCACCGCAGTGGCTGTCCAGGGAGAAAAGCCCCGGGCCAGAGCAGTGTCACCTGGCCTTGGCACCCTTCGTGCCTCTTCGTGAGATCAGCTGGGCCCTGGTGACTGGGGTTGTTTTCCAGGTGGGGAGACTGAGGTCCGGGAAGAGGCAGAGGCTACCAAGGGCTTCTGTTGGGGAGAGGCAGTAACCCAACCACTCATTCATCCCTCAGTTATAACTTGATGACAAAATAAGTGTTATGCCCCCATTTTACAGATGAAGGAACTGAAACTCAGGGGATTTAAGACACTGGCAAGGACCCGCATAATGAACATTTGTACACCTAACCCTGAATCGTGCCCCACATATTTAAAATAAAAAATTTTTAAAAAGAAACTGGCCCAAGATCACATAGTACACATTTGACAGCCACTATGTGATTTAAACCATTCTCAAAACTTTGCTAGCCAGGCTCGGTGGCTCAGCCTGTAATTCTGCACCTTGGGAGGCCGAGGTGAGTGGATTGCCTGAGCCCGCGGGTTCGAGACCCACCTGGGCAACTTGGCGAGACCTCATCTCTACAAGAAATCAAAAATTCGCCGGGCGTGGTAGTGCATGCCTGTAATTCCGGCTACCTGGAAGGCTGAGGTGGAAGGATCGCCGGAGCCCAGCAGGTCGAGGCTGCGGTGGCCGGGAGCGGCCACTGCACTCCAGTCTGGGCGACAGAGTGAGACTCCAAAAAAACAAAAAAAAAAAACCCAAACAAAATACTTTGCTGCTGAACACTGGGTCCAGAACCTAATTTTAGAGTCTGGTGGGACAGTACCCTCCTAGATTCTAGACTTTATACCTCTATTATGCAACCCGAGATCACACTTGTAGTTTTTTTTGTTTGTTTGGCAGCTGGGTTTAGCTTGTGCCTTGGGGCTCCCCGGGGGCAGACACCTCCCCAACTCAGAAGTCCCGAGTGTCTAATTCCCATCCTGTGCTGCCTCCTCAGGACCGGTGCCATCCACGTGGGGGACCGCATCTTGGCCATCAACAGCGTTAGCCTCAAGGGCCGGCCGCTGAGCGAGGCCATCCACCTCCTGCAGGTGGCCGGAGAGACTGTCACCCTGAAGATCAGGAAGCAGCTGGACCGTGAGCCTGGCTCCATGCCCCGCGGCCACCCGGCCCGCATAGGAAAGGCAGCCCCTCTGTGTCTCTGTGGCTTGGCACAGGCCACCTCCCAGCATCCTTGCTACAGCCCACGGAGACGGGATCAGGGGGATGGGGGGTGTGGCCCGGGACAGCTGAGGTCCACAGTGGGTGTGGGTGGACTCTGGGCCTGAGCCGTGTTCTCATGACCCCCTGCCCCTCAAGGTGCTCGCGTGGGTGCTTTGTGACCTCCGTTTCCCCATGCCTTGGTAGTGAGGGCAGCATGTGTGGTGGAAGGGGCCTGAGTTGGGGGTCTTCCTTCTCCTCTGGGCTGCACTGCTGCTCGCCGTGTGACTTGGGCGTCACTCAGCTTCCCCACGCCTCTGTTTTCCCATGTGTGAAGCAGGCTTGCTTACGAGCGCACTGTTCCCACATGTCAGCAGTAGGCTCAGCAGGGACTCGCTGCCCAGGAGCTCCCAGACCAGGCTGAAATGGGGAAACTGAGGCTCGCGGCGTGTCTCTGAAGTCACGAGGGATACCCCTTCCTCTCCCAGGCCCTCTCCCAGCCCGCAAGTCGGGCAGCCTCAGCGAGGCCAGTGATGGGGACGAGGGCCCGCCCGAGGCCCCCAGAGGAGGCCCTCTGCCGGCCCGGCTCTCGCCAGCTGTGCCCAGTGTGGACAGTGCTGTGGAGTCCTGGGACAGCGCAGCCACGGACGGCGGCTTCAGGGGCCCAGGTAACCCCAGGGACCTTGGATGGGCGCCATCTCTCTGGGGTCGCCCCAGCTGCCAGGCCTCCGGAGAGGCTGCCCCACTGCCTGCTCCCCTCCCACTGTGGTGCCACCCTCTGGGACATGCTTGAAGGCAGGCCCGGCTGGGCTCCATGTGCTAGACTCAGGGCCCTGGCTCCTGGGGGCGCAGCGGCGGCCCCTGTCTCGGTGAGACCCCAGCCCAACCTGGCCATTCACACTGCCCCGCCCGGAAACAGGAAGCAAGTTGGGCTTTTTTTCTGCTATTTCCCTCACTGCTAGCCTGATATCGAGTACACGGTGCGCAGTAGGTGTTTATTCCAACCAGTTGACAACAGGAAGGCCAAAAGCCCACTCCCACCCCGTCCCACAAGACCCAGCTTGGGCGGACACACTCCAGGCGCCCTTCCCTCCCTGTGCCCGTTGAAACCCACAGCTGGCCTCAGGGGACACATCCCCTCCTGGTCTTGGCGCCCCCCAGGGCCTAGCTCAGGGAACCAGCCAGGGGAGGCCTGCAGGGAGCCACGGGGAGCTCCGGGCTGTGGTCTTCACTCGCCGGACGCCTGCCCTCTCTGGGTCTCACCTCCCCATCCGGAGCTCCTCGCTCACCCGCTGAGCTGCCCATTTCCAGCTCACTCGCTGAGGGTGGAAATGGGCAGGGAGGTGTCCAAGCCCAGCCCAGTGGAGCCGGACAGAGTCCCAGGGCCCTGGGTATTCCCTTTCTTCTGGGTGTAGGTCTCGGGGCACTCGTGCGGGCCCAGGGAGGAGCAAAGACCCATCTCAGGGTCACCTAGCACAACCAGAACCAGAGCGGGAAGGAGGACAAGGTGAGGGCATGGAACCCAAGTGCGCCCTCTCCACCACCAGGTTCCTACATGCCACAGGCAGCCCCCCGGAGCATGACCCCCCAGGAGTGGTGGCCTGGCCGGCTGAGGGGCAGCTCCCCACCCACTGAACCCCGGAGGACGAGCTGCACCCCAGCCTCTGCTGACGAGAGTTTTCCAGAAGAGGAGGAGGAGGAGGAAGAGGAGTGGGAGCTGCCAACTAGGTCTGTGGGGAGCACCATGCAGGAGGAGGCCGTCATGGTCTCGTGGCTGGGGCGGGTGAGGATCTCGTCCCTGGGCCAATGTGGCAGGGATGGAGGGAAGACCGCCTCCCAGTGAGGGAGCACTAGGACAAGACCCTCCCAGAGGCTAGACTTTATGCTTCTCTTTATGCCACCCCAAATCTGGCTGAGCTGGGGAAGGGTATGCTGGCAGAGGGAATGAGGCAAAGGCATGGACACGGGAAGGCAGCCTGACTTGCCCTGCCCAAGTCTGGTTATTGCCTGTTCTTAGAAGTGCAGTGACACAGACCGTGAGCCCAGACAACCCTGGCTCAGCCCAGATTGCTTGATGGCCCCACCCTGGACTGCTGGTGCTGGCTAGAACAACAGCCCCAGGAGACAGCTGCTGCAGGGGCAGCTGTGGAGAACCGCCTTCCTCACCGGGCTCCTGCCACCGCCCATCTCGGTGCCTTTGAGCAGGTGGCTCCTTCCACCTAGAATGCCTTTTCCTCCATCTCTCCTGGCAAACGCCTACTCATCCCTCAAAATCAGCTCGCGTCCCTGGCTTCCTCAGGCAGAGGGGACTCCTCCCTGCCTCCTCTGGAGCCCATGGCTGCTCCCTGGTGCCACCAGTCACCTTGGGTCCGCCTGGTTGGTTACTTGGCTGTTGTCGGTGCCACGAGGCTCCCCTGTCTCCTAGCCTGTCCCTGGCAGGTGCTCGGTTCTGTTTTGAGAGCGACCCTCAGCTCCTTGGGGCCGGGCCCACCCCCACCCTGCTCCCCTTCCACATTCCTGCACCCAGAAGAGGGCTTGGCCCGGGGAGGGTTTGTCACCTTGGCTTGAGTGGGGCAGAGGCCTCCAGCCTCAGTTCTCTCATCTAGAAAGTGGGGAGGGAGGGCAGGGACCGACCCCCCTCCCCGGGGCTCTCTGAGCCAGTGGAGCCTGGGGCCTTTGGGGAGGAGCACGTTCTGGGCAAGCCCCAGCCAGCGTGGCACCCGCCGGGGACTCCAAAGGCGGCAATGGCTTCGAGAAGGGTGGCCTTTCCGCGGCTCTCTGCGGGCGACCGCGGGCCCCTGCGAGCTGGGATGGAGGTCACGGTGGTCTCGGCCCCTCCCCTGCTGAACTCTTCCATCCTCTTCATCCATCTGTGTCCTTGCTGGCTCCAGCTCTGTCCCTGTCACTGTCCCAAGTGCCTGATGTCTGGGTGGGGCCGGGAGCCGTCCTCCGGGCCTACACCACGGATCTCTCTGTCTGTCTGTCTGTCTGTCCGTCTGTCCGTCCGTCTGTCTCTTTCCCCAGGCATCCCGTGTCACCGCTCTCCACCCCGTCTCATCTGCCCCTGTTCTAGCTGGCCACCGACAGTCCTGGTCGCCCCTAACTGCGTCTTCCCCCATTCCGTGTCACCAACCACTGCCCCGGGGCCCCAGAACCACCACCGAGGACACCCGCCTGCCTGCCCGCCCACCCTATGGCCCCTTGGGCCCAGCGCTGGGCCCTGGAGCCCCGAAGACTCCTCAGGCCCCTGCCCGCTCGCCCGCCCACCCGCCTGCCAGGAGTTGACGCTCTCTGGTTCCTACGTTGCAGCCCAGCCCCTGACCCTGCCCAAGAGGAGGGCTTCTGGCGTGTGTTCGGGGAAGCCCTCGAAGACCTGGAGTCATGTGGTCAGTCAGAGCTGCTGAGGGAGCTGGAGGTATGGCCACTGCCCGGCAGATCTGGGGGGCACCCAGGCCCTGGCGCTCGGGGGCAAGGGGTGTGCTTGGGAGGCAAGCGTGTGGCTGGACCACGCTCACGTGTGATGTGTATGCATGCACTCACCTGGCACCCTCACATACAAGTGTCATCAAGAGCTTTGTGGAATATGTTTGCCAGCATCGTGTGTGCGCTGGGAAGTATGTGTACATGTCATGTGAGCATGCTCATGCACACACAGATGCAGAGTGTGTCTTCGCAACACGTGCGTCTGAGTGTGCACATTTAGGTGCACAGGGATAGTTTTGGTGTCTACAGACATGTGATATGTGAACGTGGTTGTGAGCATGCCCTGTGGAAGCATGTGGGTGTCTACATCAGTGACAACCCAGGAGAGGCAGGGCTGCTGGAGGCCCGAGGCGGGTGCAGCTCAGGGTGAAGTCAGCATTGCCTATGGATGGGACAGGCTGCCCAGGAGGGTCCAGGAGCATCCCGCTAAGTCCCAGCCCAAGCTCCTTCTCTGAAAGCAGTTTGATTTCACTTAAACCTCCGCTTTATCTGTGCTTTTGTCCTCTTTCTATTCCTAATATTATTGAATTATCTATCAGTCCTGCCAATTACCAGGTTCCTCAGAGTTTTGGGTTTTGTTCATTATTTTCTGTTTTTCATTTCTGTATTTAGCTTTGATTTTCCCTTCTTTCTGCTTTATTTATGTGTAAGCGATGTTATTTTTCCGGGTTTCTTAGCTATTTAGTTGTCAGTTTTTCTTGTTTTCTAACATAGTGCATTTTTAAAGCTATGAATTTACCTTTAAGCACTGCTTTGGCTGCATCCCACGAGTTTTTATTTCCCTATGTGCTGTCTACCTTAAGTTAAGCTCCATTTTGTCCTATGATAATATTCTTTATCAACTTTATTTTCGTGATTATTTGCCTCTCTTTTTTCAAATTTACCATATCATTGTTTTGTGTGTCTGTTGTATACTGTATACTGCTGATTCTTTTTTATTAAAGACAAGTTTAGCCTATTTATATTTAATGCAATTACTAATACAATTAAACGTAAGGGACAAGGCATGGTAGCTCATGCCTGTAATCCAGGCACCTTGGGAAGCCAAGGTGGGAGGATTACTTGAGGCCAGGAGTTCAAAATCAGCCTGGGCAACATAATGAGACTTCGACCCTTCAAAAATTTAAATAAATAATAAATGTCATTCTGGCACATAATGTATACTCCTTTAATGACAAGATAACTGTTTTCTTTATACATCTTCTGATCATCCATGTTTCCTTTCTTTATATTGAGAAATGTTTTATTCTTGTTCACTCTCTCTACAACCTTCAGTTTGGAGATTTTAAATTTTATTTGTATTTCTTTTAGTGATTATCCTTAATTCATTTGTTTTTCTTCCAACATTCAATTTTTACATATAAAGTGTTTTATTATTACAGAAGTGATATATGTGTATGGTGCAAAATTAGGCGAGCAAGTTACAATCAAAAGCAAAATAAGTCAAAATAAAACATAAGAACACAATGTTCCCACCACTCATAGATCACCATTGTTACTGCTTCAGTTCATATGTATTTTTAAAGATAACAAGATCATAATGTTCATACTGTTTTGTAATCTGCTTTTTCAGTCAGCTACTTCATTTTCCCCTTTCAATATACTTTAATCTCTTCTAGTACCAAGATCATATTTGGATTTCCTCGTTGCACCCAGACTGCCCTTTACACTTGGTTTGTCTAATTCATGCTGCTTATTATGTCTCTTAAGACCCCCTTAATTTTAGTCCTGTGCATTTTTAATGATGCAGACTTAAAATTTTTGTTTATCAAAATAAAATTTAAATATAAAATGTATCATCACTTTAACCAGTTTAAAGTGTACAATCTAGTGGTTTTTGACATATTCATAATGTTGTACAGCTATCAGCACGATCTAATTCCGGATCATTTCTGACACCCCAAAATGAAACCCTGTATCTCCCAGTACTACACCTCTCATCTGGCAGCCAGCATCTGCTCTGTCTCTATAGATTTGCCTATTTTAAATAGCTCATGAAAGTGGAAAGGTTATATACAATATATAGCCTTTGTTGGGTTTTTTTTCACTTAATGTTGTGGGATGTGTAGGTATTTCATTCCTTTTTGTGACTGAATAATATTCCATTGTACAGATACACTGCCACACTGACTTGAAAAAAACAAAAACAAAAACCTGAAAATTTTAACATCTCTTCTTAACTTAGTTTTTCTAATAAGTTCTAATGAATACCTTTGCCCACCTCTTGACCACAGAATGCTTCTGCTTCCCTCCAGACCCTCTCTTCTCAACTCCCAACTTGTTTATAAATTGCTCAAAATTCACGATTGTGAGGTTTTATTGGAATATTTGGACAGTTTCTTTGCTCACCATTGCTTCTTGTATCCCCATTTTTTATTCGGAGTTTATCCTTTAAGTTGTTCTTTCACTGAGGGTATTTGGGAGGTCAACTCTTTTAGGCTTTGTGTTCTGAAAATGTCATTATGTCACCTCAGCTCTTAAATGATGGTTGACTGTTTAGTTTACCACATACTCAGGGCTGCCTAATTATTATGTTTTAAATATTGATTCCCTCTTATTGTCTTCTTCTGGACTTCTGTAGGTTGTATCAGACACTTGTCGTCTGTGTACTCTACCCTCCACTTTGCTTAACTTGTCTTTCATTTTTTCTCGGCACTTTATGCTAACTTTTCTCCTTAATCTGTCGTCCCATTTACTAATTCTCTCCTTGGCTCTATTTGTTCTGTTTATTCCTTTTTATAGATATTGTATTTCGATTTCTACATCTTTTGTTCTTACAGTTTCTCTGTGTTTCAGATTTTCATGGTCTTAATGTATTGTGCTTTTCTATTTTATCATTTCTCTGCACATTTTAAACAGACTCATCTAAAGTTTGATTTGATTTGTCTATTATTTCTAGTTGCCTGGGTGTGGATTCACCTACGTGGACAGGTGTGGGTCTGTGGGCAGGTGGATTTTTTTCATCTCATTGCACTTGCTTCCAACAGTGGTCCCTGCCCCAGGAACTCCAGCTGTGCTTTGTGTTGTGGAAGCATCTCGGAAGTAGTTTTTCACATGTCTTTATTGGAGCCATTGTGCTCCACCAGTTCCAGATTAGTTTGGACCTGTTTCTCAGCTCAGTATCTCTTCACTATTGCGGAGGGCAGATTCTGGCCCCGCACACATGCAGAGGTTGAGTTAAGGATTCTCGGTGGTCACACGTGATTTCCCTCACCTGTTCTGTTCCTGGTGGTTTCCTTCTCCACCTGTGTTGGTGGGTGTATGTTTTTTGATCCCCATTCAGCAATGAGACCACACTCCCCCAGCTTCCCGCTTTGAGACAGCACTCTCTGGGCCACTGACCTAACCAAGAAACAAAATTTTTTTTTTTTTGAGTTGGAGTCTCACTCCATCACCCAGGCTGGAGTACAGTGGCATACTTATGGCCACTCCAGTGTTGACCAGCTGGGTTCTGGCTATCCTTCCACCTCAGCCTTCCAAGAAGCCAGGACTACAGGTGTGCACTACCACATGCGGCTAAGTTTTGATTTATTGTAGACACTTATTATTATTGTAGATGTATTGTCTCGCCAAGTTGCCCGGACTGGTCTCGAACCCCTAGGCTCAGGCAGTCCACTCGCCTCAGCCTCCCAAAGTGCTGGGATTACAGGCTGAACCACCAAGCTCGGATGAAAATAAATTTTAAAAGTGTAAAATTTTTTAAATTATAAAAGAAAGAAAAGAGAGAAAGAGAAACGGCATTCTCTTTTCCTGAACAGTAAGTTTCCAGCTCCTCACTATGTACTGGTCCTGTCCCCTTCCTCAGACCACTGACTTCACTGACTTCCACAAGCCACGTGGCTCTGCTCCTGCTCATGTCTGACTCTGGATTTTTCTTTCTTGTTTTGGAAGTGTTTATTTTTAAACATCTAAATCTACCATCGCTGTGTCTTTGGCGGAAGGTGCCAACTTCCTGGATCAGCTGAGCCTGCATTTTAACTGGAAGCCCTAGAATTCTAGAGTTCCAAGAGCCCGGGACACCTGGACTTCCCGATTCTGTGTTAACAATTTTGTCACCCCTAGACATCGAGTCGTTCCCTTTGGACCCTGTCTCTCCAGGCACGTGAGCTGCCGGATGCGAGGAAGGTGCCTCCCTGCTTCCTCATCCAGGACCTTCCTGCTGTTTCCTCGCTTCCGCCCCACTCCAGTCCAACTGTCTGGCCCTAAGACAGTTGCTGTCATCATCTGCTTTCCCTCAGGGGCCCCTCAAAGACCAACACTTTCCCCTGGTGGCAGCTAGAACTGTGCATTAACAGCAGAAACTCAAGATTCTGGAAGAGGCGAAAGGAGAGTTGCTTCTAGGCTGGGGAGATCATGGTGTCCAGGAAATTTTTTTGACCTCACGTGCCAGAAGTCCATTCTCCCATCCCAGCAGCATGGTGCCCCCACTCCTTGGTGGATTTTTGGGTCTGAATGTGGAGACATTTCCCTCAGGGCCACAAACTCTCAGCTCTCAGCTTAGAACCCCACACTTCTTTCCTTTCTCTTCCGTCCGTCCATCCGTCCGTCGAGTCAGGGTCTCATTCTGTCGCCCAGGCTGGAGTGCAGTGGTATGATCGCAACTCACCACAGCCATGACCTCCTGGACTCAGGCAATCCTCTCACCTCAGCCTCTTAAGCATCAGGGACTACAGACGTGTGCCTCTATACCGGCTAATTTTTTTAAATTTTTGTATAGACGAGGTCTCACTGTGTTGCCCAGGTTGGTCTTAAACTTCTGGGGAGCCCAACGTTTTGACACCTCACCCCTCTATCAGTGTGTCTATCCATTTACTTCTGAGACGTGTCATAACTCTGTCCCTCCTCCCCTTCCCTGCTGTCACCGTCCTTGTCCAGACACCATCGTCTCCAGCTTGGACAACTCCACGGTCTACAGTCGCCCTCCCGGACTCCGCTCCCACCTCTGCAGTCTGATTTCCATGCGGCAGTTGGGGGATGTTTTTAGATCACGTTGCTTCTCCCTCCTGCTCCTTCGGGGTCTCCCTGTTGCTCTTTGGACAAAGCTCACTTTTGCTGTGGTCTACGGGGTGCTGTGGGACTGACCCCCCCAGCCTCAGCCCCTGCACCTGCCCCAGCTGCAGATCCCCATTGCAGGGACTCTGCACGTGCCATTTCCTCTGCTGGGAACTCTCTTCCCCACGCCTCGTCTTCCCTGCCTTCAGGTTTCAGCTCTGGAAGTTTCCTCGACCCCTTCCACCTGTCCAGAGCCACCTGTCCTGGGCTCTTACCTCCTGTGTGCCTCACCTCTGTGACAGTCACTGCAGTGCATAATTTCATCTTATTTATGTTTGCACTGAGCAGTGTAGCAGAGTGGTTAAGGGCCCTGACTCTGGGTTCAAATCTACTATCTCTAAGCCTCAGTGTCCTCAGCTGTAAAATGGG
>NW_007074826.1:10532-85857 GCF_000164805.1 Carlito syrichta
AAGGGGGGGGGGGGGAGATGGTATTTGCTTGCCTCATTCTATTGTAGAGGATAAAATGTGTCAAGTGCAGGGAACCAAGCCCAGCACAGAGTGATACTACTAATTAGGCACGTGACTCTTATTACTCTGACTGTGAGGTGATTGATTAATGACTCCCACTCCTCCACCGAGGGACTGAGCCCCTGCCACCAGGGACCCTGTTTCTCAGGCCACCGTTGTGAGCTGAAGGCGGGCACAGAGCAGGTGTGGCTAGATGCAGGCTGCCTACTGGAGTCAGTGAGTGTCTAAGAGAATGGCCATGTCCCCACAGGCTTCCATCATGTCGGGCACTGTGCAGAGTGTGGCCCTCGAGGGCAGGCCTGGCCTGCGGCCCTGGCGGAAGAGCCGGGAGTTCCGAGCCTCCCCCAAAGAGACGCAGGAGCTACTACTGCCGACGCCCTTGGAGATGCACAAGGTGGGCACTAGGTGTGGGCACCGGAGGCCTGGATTTGTGTCTTGGGCCATGAGACCCGCCTCTCCAGGCTGTGTTCTCCATCATGAAGCAGGGACTTTGGACCAGGTTGGGTTTTCCAAAGCTGTCATCGTTTGAGTGGTACACAGGCACATGTGATACGCACGCACATGGGACTGTTAGTAATATCTATCTTTAAGTAGATACTTTTCCCCACCAAGAAAAATGTTTATTTATAAACATTGTGTATTCTTGCATACTTGAACTTCAGTCGGCTTCAAAATACTCTCCGTTTGATGCAATACATCTATGGAGAGGCTTTTTTCACTGCTCAAAACAGTTTTTGAGTCATCCATTTTGATGCCTTCTAGTGCTTCTGCTGGTTTTGGTTTCACCTCTCTCACACTGGCAAAACGTGTCCCTTTGAGGACTTTTTTCATCTGGGGAAACAAAAACAGTTGCTTGGGGCTAGGTGAGGTGACTAAGGAGAGTGGGGGATGGGGATCTTGCTGTTGTGGGCCCAAAACTGCTGGACACCCAGCCGGTGTGGCCGGGGGGCTCAGAAATCGCCTGTCATGAACCGGGCAGAGGTGTTGGAAGAGTCTCCAAAAAAACTCACGGTCGTGGAACACAGCCCCTCACGATGCTAGCCGGTGTGCTGCTGCCGCCATGGGGTCCTCGAACCCTTATCTCGCAGGGGAAGCCTGTATCACAAGGGGCCACCCTCCAAAAGATGATTCCGGTTGCTTGGGGTCCCCCTGGTATTTGTAGTCTCACACACATCATATGCACATGTAGCATGTAAAGCCTATGTGTTGTGTGTGTGTCATCACACGTGTCCCACGTTTCCTTCGCCACCTTTGATGAGAAGCCAGCATCTGGGCCACCTGTAGGTCTCCTCGTGAAGAATAAAACACGGAGGTCAGCCTCCAGCCCAGCAGCCACGGCGGCCTCTGAGCCGGAGGCGGCTCTGGTAAATGGGAGGTGCCCCAGCGTGCGGGTGGTAGAACCACGCCGGTCCGGCTTCCTCCCCAGAAAAAGGACTGAGAAAGAACCGAAAGGGAAGCTGCTTTCAGGGGCCTCCCCAGAGCTTGAGCGCCTTGGCCTGGAGGATGTGCCTGGCGGAGAAGGGGGAGGGACTGCGCGGGCAGTGGCTCGGGGGCAGGAGCTGGGCCCGTGAATCCTGGGGTGGCGGCCGCTGGCCGTGGCGCGGAGTGCAGACCAAGGGACTGAGGCCACTGTGGGAGGCTGGGGCCAGAGGCCAGCGTTCCAGAGCCCCCCCTTCCCAGGTGACCCTGCAGCGAGACCCCGTGCGGAATGACTTCGGCTTCAGCGTCTCCGACGGCCTCCTGGAGAAGGGCGTCTATGTTCACACCGTGCGCCCCGACGGGCCCGCCCAGCGTGGGGGCCTCCGTCCCTTCGACAGGGTCCTCCAGGTAACGCTGGGGCAGGGGCCACGGGGACGGCCTTGTTGCCACCCCAAGGGAGCGGCAGCGCAAGGTCAGCCCGAGTACGCGCTCCTGGGTTTCCTCGGCCTCCACTCGGCGGCGGCGGCACGGGCATGTCCCTCCAAGCTGATTGGCCAGAGCCGGGCGTGTGAGCTGCCCACCTGCAAAGGCGCCTGGGAGATGTGGGGTGCCCCGCGCTGGCCCCTGGGGCCGCCCTTTCCCAGGCTCCAAGCGCTTGTGTCCCCGCCCCTTAGTTTTTACAGTATTTATACTAAATCTCCCCGTTCGGGTTTTCTCTGAATTGATGGGGCTCTTTCCCTGCCTTTTATTTACTTTTCAACATTTATTTTGAAAGGAAAATTTTCGTGCCAACTGGAAATGAGAATCTAGCACTCCTTCCTTGAAAGGGAAAGTTGGCTGGGCACCGTGGCTCACGCCTGTAATCGCAGCACTTTGGGAGACTGAGGCAGGAGGATCGTTTGAGCTCAGGAGTTCGAGACCAGCCTGGGCAATGTGGTCAGACCCCGTCTCTGCAAAAAATACAAGAATTAGCTGGATGTGGTGGCACACTTGTAGTTCCAGCTACTTGGAAGGCTGAGGCAGAAGGACTGGCTGAGCCCAGGAGGTTGAGGCTGTGGTGAGCCATGACCATGCCACTGCAGTCCAACTAAAAAAAAAAAAAGTAAAACACAAATAAAATAGAAACAAGGCAATGTCAGGAAATTATAGGCAGGAGACTCTCTGAGTGTGTGGTCTGTTATTTTTTGTTGTTTTGAGTTGGGGTCTCACTCTGTTGCCCAGGCTGGAGTGCAGTGGCACCATTATGGCTCACAACAGCCTCTACCTACTGGGTTCAGGGGATCCTACCTCTCAGCCTCCTGAGTAGCTGGGACTACAGGTGTATGCCACCACACCTGGCTGATTTGTTGATTTTTTTTTAATAGAGACGAGGTCTCACCAAGTTGCCCAGGCTGGTCTCAAACTCCTGGGCTCAAGCAATCCTCTCACCTCAGTCTCCCAAAGTGCTGGGATTACAGGCATGAGTCACCATGCCCGGCCTGCTCTGCTGTTTTGTCAGAAAGGGAGCGAGGCAGGTGTTGGGATATGGAAGTGACACACTAGTCCCTCTTTGATAAAAACCTACCAGGAGAATTGGGAGAGAGTTAACGGGTGAGCAGCTTCTTCTGTGAGTGTGGGAGATGCACCCTGTGTCAGGGCTGGCCCACGTTTTGGGAGACATTTTGGGAGATCACGACCCCTCCCTTCAGCCCAGGTGAGCTGACCCCTTGGCTCTGTCCTCTGGGCTGTGCCCCCTGCAGGTCAACCACGTTCGCACTCGGGACTTCAACTGCTGCCTAGCAGTACCGCTCCTGGCTGAGGCGGGTGACATCGTGGAGCTGGTCATCAGCCGCAACCCGCTGGCACAGGGCAGCCGAGCTCCCCGAGCACCAGGCCCCAGTAGTCCCCGGATGCTCTGAAGTCGACATGTGGTCCAGACTCCTGAGGGGCCGGTCCTGGCTCCCAGAAATGTAGCCGGGTTGGAGAAGCGGCCGCCCACTAGTCCATCTATCGCTCTGGTGGACCAGAGCCAGGGATGAGACTCAGTCTTTGTTCCCCAGTTCTGAGGTGACTGGGGTGCCAGGCAGTGAGGTCCCCACCCTGGCTGGGGTGACATCTGGGTCTTCCACCACATTGGGTTTCCAAGATACCCAGGGGAGACCCTTCTGAGAGGGGTTGGCCAGGCTGCCCTGCTGAGAGGAGATTGGCCAGGGGCTGCCCTGTCCCGCAGGGCCTCCTTGGAAAGGCCCCAGGTGCAGGGAGCACGCTCTCCCAGCAGAGCCATGAGCTGAAAGGAGCTGCCAGGGAGGAGTGAGTTCCCTGTCACAGGCAGTGAGCTAGCGGGAGCCGGATGCCCCTGGGCAGTCATGAGTTGAGTGTGAGGCGTCTAGTGATGCGTCCACCTGGGCTTGGGTAGTTCGCCTCCTTGAGAAGGAGCCACTTCCTCCAAAGACCCTACCACAGTGAGTGGGTGGGGGGTTGCTGCTCTGCGTGGGAGCCTGGCTCCTCCCTCCTTCAGAAGGCTAGCATTTGGGGCTTGCTGGTCCTGTGGTTCCAAGCATCCGGTTCCCCACTGTAAGACTCCGAGTGGGGCACCTGGGATCCCAGGGAGTGTTGGCCCTTTGTCTCTGAGTCCAGAACTGCTGGGACTTGCAACAGAGCTGTGAGCCCACTGGGCAGGCTCTGTGCAGGCCTTGGGCGTCAGCCCCCGCTTCCTGCGCAAGACGTGTGGCTGCTTCCTATCTGCACTCCCCGCTCCCAGCCAAGCCCCTCTGTGTGGGAGAGGCTCATCTTGGGACAAAAGACCCTGCAGGTTCCTGTCGCCTGTCACTCCAGTGAAGATGGGAAAACCTGGAAACAGCTTGCGAGATGACCCAGATCCTCCCAATACCCAGATCAGTGAAGGGAGAGGGGGGAGAGGCTGAAGGAAAAGATGGGCATTCTCGCCACACCCAGCAGAGGGGCCATGGTGGCTGTTCAAGGAAGCATAGTCCCACAGGCATTCTGGAAGCACCAGCATCCCTTAAAGTAGCTTTCCTCAGTTTCCACAAATCAGAAACCCTCATCATTTGGGGAAGGACAGGACCTCTACCTGGTGGTCTGGGATGTGGTCCCTGGGGTGGAGGGAGCAGGTGGCTGTCGCCAGGCCTGGGGGTTTGCTCTGCCCTGCTCAGCTCCTAACGGGTCTCAGGGAAACGGGGGTGTCCCCTCCCACCTCCAACTGGGGCCCTGGAGGTGAGGAAGACGCACCCCATTCGAAGGACCAGACGGAGAGTTCCTTTCGCCCGGGGCCTGTGGCTTGCTTGCTGTGGGAGCCCCCCTCGGGGTCAGATCGCCCCTCTGAACAGTCAGGGGTGGAGCAGACACAGCCTCTGTCGGGGCCAGAGGTGCCTGGGCCCTGCCACAGTCTCCCTACGGGCCTGCCCCCTGCCCGACCTCCACTTCCCAAGCCCTCTCCCAAGGTGCCTCCTGCCCCTGGGCTCTCAGCTGTCTTGGGCTCCGTGTGAACGCCCACCCCAGGGTGAAAGGGTGCTGCCCACCTGTCACGGGACCCCGAGCCAAAGCCAAGAGCCCTCAGTGTGGGGGTGGGGTCGCACCGCAGAAACGTGGCTTCTGGCTGTGTGGCCCCAGGCAGGCGGCTGGGTCTCTCCGAGTCTGTTAGGTGACCGGGCTGGACAGGACACAGTCTCAGGGCCTCTCAGCTTGGGAAAGCTGCTTAGGCTCCAGGACTCCCAGGGAGGGCAGATGCTCCCGCCTCCGACCCACGCCCCTCCCTCCTCGGCCAAGGCCTCTGCCATTCTCCAGATGTATGCAATCGGGCCCGCGTGGACACCCAGCCGCGCCGCCGCCTCATATGCAATATTCCTTCTGGCTTCTCATGGGAACAGTTCATCCCAGACTTGACATTTCCCATCACCCTCCCCGGTGAGCGTCCTACCTGCCTATGCATTTGGGTGTAGCCCCTGTGACATGTCCCCCTCCACCCCCCAAAGCTGTATTTTTCTCTGGCTGAGATGAGAACATATTCCTTGCAAAGTATTTTTCTACACGGGTTTTCTCAGGGCTTGGGAAGCACAGCACGCCGAGGGGCTGGACCGCAGAGGGTGCGGGGGTGTTCGGGATCCACGTGAACATCTTTGTCCCAGCAGGGGTTGCCGTGACTTGGGGGTGGGTGCCATTGGGGTGATTTTTAAAAATAAAAGGTAAATGCACCTACAGCAGGGTGTCTGCCTTTCTCTCCCATCATCACGGGCTGGCTGGAGGCGGCCTCTGTGGGTCTTGCAACTCTCACCAGCTTTGGATCGGTTCATTCAAAACATCTTCCACTTGCTAGGCGTTGCGTAGCCCCTGGGCAGCATGAATCCTTGTGGGAGGAATGAAGTGCAAAGAAGACAAAGGGAGTGATGGGAGAGAGGGGCTGGGACAAGGGGCTCCAGCTCAGCGAGTCCAGAAGGGCTGTCCCCGAGAAGTAGCGTGGGATGAGACCCGCGGGTCCCGGGCAGAGGGCACAGCACGGCAAAGGCCGAGGCGGGCATGAGCTTGAGGGGTTCCAGGAAGAGGAGGGGCAGGGGTTGGAAGTGGCAGGGACCCCGCAGGAAAGCCCGGGGAGTCCGCAGGGGACAGCCACCAGGGCAGGATGGGGCGCCTGCTCCATGAGCCCCTTTAGTCTGGGTGGAGAGGGAGGGGCCAGCAGGGAGGCCTGGGCCTGGCTGCTGCAGGCGTCTCCAGAGCAAAGCGAGCTGAGGGATCTGGGGCCCAGAGGGCAGGGCCAGGCCCCACAGGGAACAGCGCAGAGGAGGAGCTCTGTCAGCTGTGCAGGACGCGAGTGAGCAGCCTGGCGCGGAAGGGGTGCGAGCAGGGGACAGATGGAGGAAGGCACAGTGGAGCCACAGCTGGAAGCCAGGCGCCGTTCTGAGAGCTGTGCAGGAACCTGCTGGATCCTCCCAGCAGCCTTCAGAGGACCATCCCAACATTACAGATGAGGAAGCAGGCGCAGAGAGGCTAAGCTACTTGCCCAGGGCCACACAGGTAGATGAAACCAGGATCTGAACATGAGCCACATGGCCAAGACACAAGGGGGCGGGGGTGGGGGGGCCGGGGACGTCAGAAAGAGCCAGAAAATCGGGTGGGGGCTACGAAGGAGTTGCTGGGAATTTTTTTTTGGCAGGAAGTTGGCAAAGGACACAGTAGCTCCCTCTCAGAGGGGGGTGTGGGGCCAGTTGGCAGGAAGGCAGTCCCAAGCACTGACCTGCTCCCAGAGAGGAGGGGGCGGGACAACTGGGTTAGCACTCCCGCTCCCCTGCCACAACCCTTCCTGGCCTTGGCTCCACCTCTCACCACCCCAGTAGCTCGGATGGGGACAGCGGTTTATTCCAGAGGAGAAACAGGCTCAGGCGACTGGTGCCAGAGCTCCCAGCTGCACAAGGCTGGACGCGCAGCAGGTCGAATCGGCAGAACCAGCCAGAGGAGACGCAAGAGTGTGTGGATGTGAGTGGGAGTCCAGACACAGAGGCTCGGTGAGCCCCGGAGCAAACCACTTCCCCTGTAAGCCCCACTCACCACTGCCCAGGACCACACCTGCCTGTGAGAAGCACTCTGCAGGGGACTGAAAACTCGCCACAAAATGGAAGAACTCACCAAAACAACCAGACGTGCTGGATTTTAAAAAGGAAATGTTTATTTTCATGTTATAAGGTGATTACAAACTCCTCTAAAAAAAGCAAAGATGAATTTAAAATATCGTATACGTATTTATCTAAAAAGCAAAAGAAGAAAAAAAGCCCTGCAAAATACAGGGATTCGTATCATAAAACATTTATACACAAAAGCTTGTATACTGCAAGACTGAATTACACACCAAGGATCTTGTTCATATACAAATGTTCCTCCTCAGAAGAATCTCTTGTTGGTTGATTTTTTTTTTTTTTACAAAAGTTTAAAATATCTTAAAAATATTTTGAAGTTAAAAAAAAATGTCCTGATGAGCCAGGCATATTTCTGGAAGGAGGCAAGACCCACGTTCTCAGCTTTCTCTTGTGCTAAATACAGAGTCACAGTTGTTAGGGACTGGGAGATTAATCGGGTAAAAAAAAAATGGAGCCAACATCTCAATTTGAAGCCAAATATATAACAAGATGCTCCATCCCTCAGGGAACACATAGGAACATGTCTGTAGTGACACCCACAAGAGAACAATGAAGAATTGCTTCCTATTAAAACAATATATATTGAGGGTCAGGCATGGAGGGGGAAAGAGAAAAAGGGGGGGAGAGAGGCTGCTTTCAGCGTTGCCCACCTCTTGCTATCCGGGCTTTTTGTTTTGTGGTTTTGTCCCGATGGGCTTTTGTACACAGTGGTATTTACAGCACCCACTGAACAACCTGGCTTAGGGCCGCCTGGCCCTGGGTCTGAGGGAGGCATGGGACTTCTAGCCACCTAGAAGGGATTTCTCTGGGGTCCTTTACCGGCTTGCACTTGAGTCTCAGGGAGCAGCAAGGTGCCTGTGCTGTTAGGTTGGCTACCCAGAGCATTTCCCCGTCAGGAGGGGCAGTGGTGGGAGATGCTGGCAGGGCTGGTGGCACCCAGGGGACGTAAGAATACCCCGAGCTGGGCTGGGGAGCACGCTCTGCTTCCCCACTGTCTCTGGGGTGTGCTGAGGCCTGGGACGAAGACCGGAGCCACGGCAAAGGAGCCGCACCAGCCCAAGGGGTGTCCTAGGGGGGCATCTGAGGCGACCTTCTGCTGCCTGGGAATTTCCCACGTAGCCTCGGGCTGTTTGGCGTGAGGGGGCCTTCACTTGGTCCTGCCAGAGGTGCTGGCATAGCAACTGGCTTCTCCGGGGCTCAGTTTCCTCTTGTGCAGACAGGGCTCTTGACTGCTAGCTCACGGAGGGCTGCTCAGAGGGTGCCTGTGCAGGGCTGGGGTGGACAGGGGCTCGCCCAGAGCCACCCGGCTCTCAACCAAAGTCTGGGGTCCAGCGGGTCGGGAGGATGGTCGGATGGTCGGAGGGCAACTCACGCGGCCTTCCTCCTCCCTGAACGCGGGGCGGTGCTTCCTGCTCATTGAGGCTGGTCTTTGGTTGCCAGGGGAGGCCTTGCCCTTCTCCCTGGACTTAGCTCTGGTCACGCTCGCCACTCCCCGCACACACCCGGGGAACCCGCAGCCAGAGCTGACTCAAGAAAGTCTCGGTCCAGTCCCGGCTCATGGAGCCGCGGCTTCCCTATTTCCACAAGAGCACTGGGTGAGGGAGCCCGGAGGCCTCTCCCTCCCTGACCGCCGGGGACTCGTGGACACAGCCCACTTTCGTGCAGCACCTCCCTCGGTGAGACTCATCCTTGGGGCCCTCTCCTGCTTCTTCATCTCCGAAGGTGACTTCCCACACTCCCTGCGTTTTTACCAGATCTGGTTGCCTGGGCTATGCATGGGCATCAGGATTTCTAACCTATCCCAAGCAGAGAGTGGGCAGAGGGTTCTGCCCCTTCTCCGGAGACAGGCGGACCAGTCACGAGCTCTAGTGAAAATTTTCATTTATAGGAGACATATGAAAGTTGGGCACCATTACACATTACGCACAGGGCCGTGCTCTCAGACGCGAGAGCCAGGGCCGGGTGGGGTCAGAATCGGAGCCTGGGGGACACTGAGGAGTGGCTTGGGAAGGCAGCTGCCCTTTCTTTCAGGCGGGGCCTGGGGTGGGTCTGCAGGCATCTTTGGTCTAGAATTTGGTCTGGGAATCTTGTGAGAAGAGGCCTTCCCCAGGCTGCTTCCAGAAGTGGCAACGTGCCTGCCAGTGTGAAATCCTGCAGTCCTTCACCGGAGCGAGCCCCAGGGGGAGATGTGGCCCAAAACAATCGCAGATGCCTGGGCAGCGGCTGCCAAGCCCCTCCTCCCCACGTGTCTCCTGTCCTCAACCAATGACAGTGGTTAGTTTGCTAAAGTTACATCATAAGACAAAAACAGGTCACAATGCTACTCGATAAAATCAGGGAAGAAACAGTAAAATCAAATCAGACACAACAGCAATCATAAATACACAGAAACATAGGAACATGTCAGAATCGCTGACAGTCTGGAATAGGATTGGGTGTTGTCTGGCAGAGTAGACAGCTTTGGAAACAGTGAGTTGCGCTTCTCAAAGCGAGGTTCAGAATTGCCCCTGGGGGGGCCGAACGCTCCTCCTCCTCCTGGGTTTGGGGAGGAGCGCTCCAGGGTTGAGAGTCCCTGCAGTGAAAACCCAAGCAAGGCTCCACCCTGCGCACCACGCCCGGCGGTCACTGCCTTTGTGCATGACGATGTTTCGGTTTAGTTTCTACTGAACTTGGAAGTGACTGTTCACATGGCACAGTTTAGGTCCAAATGGGGCTGGGGTAGGGGTGTGTCTGCACGCGGGACTTTAAAGGTGTCGAGCCTTCTCTCCTGGCTCTGGAAGGATCTCTGGCCCACACACAACTGTTGTCAAGCCAGTACTGGGACACAGTCCCTGACCACCCCAACCTTCTCTGCAGTCCTCCGTGGTGGCTGCCCGACACTGGCTGCCGCAGGGGTTTTGAAAAGAAGAGCTTGACTCTATCACGGGACACTACTGAGGGTCACCCTGGGGCCTAAACCGGGAGGAGGATTCTGGGAGAACTTTCCGCAGTGAAGATCTGGCCTTGGAAGCTACACTTGGCCACCCTGTTGGGTCTAGGGAAGCCCTGTACCCTCACTGACAACAGCCTGTCGGGAGTCTCCCAGTTCTGGGAGCCGAGGACAAAGCAGAGGGGGGAGAGGTGAGGAAGGAGAAGCCTCTTCCCAGCACCGAGCCGTCAGCACGCCTGCTCGGGGCCCACGTGCTTCGGTCTCCTCGCCTCTGGCCTTACCTCTTGTCCAGACACAGGCTCATGCTTCACTCCAAGTGGCCTCGGGAGACACCGAGACGCTGCTCGGGGAAGGACCTAAACCTGCCATGATCCCGTCCAAGTACCACAGACTCATCTGAGCCCTGACACCCGGTTCCTGCTGGGCCAGCCTCCAGCCTCTCTCCTGAAATGCCCCAGGGAGGACCATGGCCTCCCCTGCCTTGGCCATCTCTTGTGAGCCCAAGTCATGAGCTTCATTCCTGCCAGACCTCTGAGGTCTCCAGCTGCTCCTTCTCAAACCAGTGGTTCTGACGGTCCTGCGGCCTGTCCACCTGCCGTCTCAAAATGCAGTGGGACTTTGCTCCTGGTACAACAGTTGCTACTGCTCCCAGAAGGAGACTTCTGCTGTGGGGCTTTTATTGACTGGTTGGCTCATTATTTTGGCATCTCTCTTCTTGGCTAAGGGAAGTATAATGAGGTGTCTCTTCCGGGCCCCCTTCCCTCCCGCTCCCTCAGGGTCTGCCAGCCAGCAGGGCCCTCTCCTGCCATCTCCTCCACCTGAACCAGGCTTGGGAAGGTCCGACACCTTTAAGACAGGTCTGCTGTCCCAGGACAATCATCCTGCTTTTTCTGGGCAGAACTTTCTGCCAGCTACACAAGCACCGAAGAATTGCTTTTGTAAATGAGATCTATTGCTGGCAAGATTGATTCAAGTGGCGAAGTAGATGACAATCTCTAAGTGTAGATATACTCATATGTAAAAAAAAAATACAAAGAAAAATTTACCAAGTTCCCAAAAATACATCTAATTCAATATGAAAGCTCTGCCTCTCCCCGGACATCTGCCCAGGGGTTTTCTTTTTATACAAAATATCCCCAAATCAAAACAAAATACACACACATACGATACACACACTCACACACACATACACACAATAACATCTTCTGTGACAATTACCAAAAAAAAAAAATCCTAGTGCAAATATAAAGCTCTGTAAACCTGGTCCTATGAGAATCTAATGTTAGTAAACAGCGGGAAAGCGGCCGGCCCTGGGAGCGCTCACATCATGGTCTCCACGATGATGTGGGTGGGCTTCATGAGCGCGCCGTTCATGACTGTGCGGGAGTTGTAGGGCGTGGCACCTTCGCGCTCCACGGCCCGACGGTTGGGTTCCCGCGGGGTCATCAGGTACTTGAGGCGCTGGAGCAGACAGACAGGAGCGGGAGGAGCCCGTAAGCGGCCTGGCTGGTCATGCACCCCGGCGATCTGCCCCCTCCTGAGCTGGTGAGTGTGCTGTCTGGTCTTTGGCTAACTACCACCCTCTCCGGTCCTCTCACTTTTGTTCTTTTTACAATAAAGGAGTTGAACTAAGGTGCTTCTAAGGGTTTCGCTAGGCCCTGAGCAGACTTCCTGTGGGTAGTTTCCTTGGCCTACCTCCACTTATACACACACCTCCGGGGACAGGAGACTCAATCTCTGTGTACTGACGTCTTTATCCCATGGAACTGAAACATGTCTCTCTGGAACTCACCCCCTGCCCAGATGTCTCTGCCTTGCAAAGCAGCTGAGCTCCTGCAACATATATGCCCTAGGCTGGATGGCTGTCTTAAGTCTCAGGGCTCCCATCTTCCCCAAGAAGAAACACCAAACACCTCAGCATCCCTCAAGCTACATGTCCTGCTTCTGGCAGACAGGTCTTCCCTCCTTCCCTGAAGGCGTCTCGTTCTCCTGGCAGGGCTGATGTCTAAGGGCTCAGAGACCACTGCTTGTATCTGAGCTGCCCTTTCCAGGAGAGGAACTGCATGACCATTCTCGCATCACTCTGGGGAGATGGGTTTTGTACTCCCAGCTGGCGGCCGGATCATGGAATCGGTGAGAAAGAGCCCTCTCCAAGGACACCCAGAAAATCATGGCAGAGCTGGGGGACCTGACAGAACCAGGGCTTCAGCCTCCCAGCCTGGCATAACAATTGCTATGAAAGGCAAAGATGCCTTCAAGAAAGCCCCAAAAGGAAGGGGGGGGTAATGGTCAATGGTCATCAACCCACCTCTGAGTCCACGATTAGAATAATCATCACTGCAAAAGTCTATCAAGTTTCCTGACAAAGGCGGCCGAGAGAGGGCCATCCAAACTCGGGACCACATTACTGCAGTCCACCTTCTAGCTCATCGTTAGCATAATAATCGTTGTAAAGATACACCAAGCTTCTAGTCAAAAGCAAAGGTGTGTTCTTTCTCTTAAGACTCCCATGCCTATCAGGATGCCTCCTTCTCTCTCTCTCTCTCTCTCTCTCTTTCTCTCTCATAAACTATTCTTGGATCCGCTCTGAAATTCCTGTCTGTGGCAGGCCGGAGAACCCATGCAGTATCACACTACACCCCATGTCACAACAGTGGGAGTCCTGAGGGGCACGTGGGGAAACACAGACCAATGGGAGCCAACTGTCTCGGGGGTCTTTGACTAAGTCAGGCTGGCACACGAGGACAGGGCACCAGCGGAGCCCACCCTCTTCCACTCCCTCCTCCTTCCTCCTCATCAACCCCACGCTGACCACACCTCTACACATGGTCTGAACCAATGCTTTAAAATTAGGCTTTGAAGGGACACTAAGTTGTGACCTGTTGGATGTCCCCCCAATTAATGGTGATTGCCATGGGCACTGACCAATCAGAACAGATCTCTAGAGACCCCTGCTGTGCCCTAACTAGCCCTCTGACTTCTGGGCAGTGAGGACATTCTGGAAATTCTGGTTGGGCTCCCTGGAGTACTGCAGGGCACCTGGAAGGCTCAGGACAGCCACTCCTGCCAGTCTGTTCCCAAGTCTGGCGTTTCGGTTAACGACTGACAGAGCCACCCAGCATTTGGTTCAAGGCTGTTTGGGGTCCTGCCCTCTGTCCTCCAAAAACATATAATGGTTCCACTACTACAGGAAGACTCCAGGGGCCTTCCCAGCTAGACAGACCAGGCTTCAAGTTTTCCTCTCCGCCTGCTTCCTCTATCACCCGTCTGTCCACCCCCGGCAACAAAACCTCCAGGCCTTCCCCTGCCCAGGAGGAAACAGGACCCAGCCCAAGAGGGAGCCAGGGCCCCCGGACATCCTGGCTCCAGATTTTTAAAAGAGAATAACAATAAAAACAGCCCAGAACAAAATAGTGCAGTCTTGGAGGCAGCCCAAGCCCAAAGGTTAAGGGAGATTCTGAGAAAAGAACTTCTTGGAAAGAACCCGGGCCTCTGCCAGGGCCTGGAATCTCTAGCACTGTTGGAGGAACTTCTGAGAGGAAGTCGGAGGGGCCTGTGGGGAGGATGCTGGCAGGTGCAGAGGCCAGAACCAGGTTCTGCCTGGGAAGAGGTGGCTTCTGAGGGTCGGGCTGTTGCCACAGACCTAGCGGGGCTGACAGTACGGGCTGGGATAGCCCCAAACTTGGCTCCAGAGGAGAAGCAGGTGGCTGTCAGTCCCTCCCCACGCTCCTGTCTCACCTCAGAAACGACCCCCCTGTGCCAGGATGCAGCCCCAACTCTTAGCCTGGAGTCCAAAGCCACGTCACCTCTCCAGCCTCATCGCCGGCACCCCCGCCCACCATACTGACACCAGGAACACACCGCCCTCTCTCTCTCCCCACCTGCAAATGCCTCCTCAGCCCATAGGTCCTCCTTGGAGGCCACCACACAGCCTTCTCCCAAGTGAATTGTACCTGGTTCCCATTTTCCCACAATGCACTCTCCTGTCCACAATCTCAATCGCTCCATCAGGCAGGTGAGGGTTCTAAGGCTCAGGGAGGCAAGCAACTTGCCTGAGGTCACACAGCAAACCGACAGCCAGTCGGCTGTGGCCTCGCACCTCCCGCCCCCCCAGCCTTGGGTCCGCATACTCACCACGCGTAACGGCCCCTCTGTCTGGCAGAGGCGGATGACGATGACCAGGGGGACACACAACATGGAGGACAGGGCCAGGCCCCAGCCCAGCCCGATGGCCCAGGTGGGGTACACGTAGGTTTTGTTGTAGGTCAGGGGTATGTACTTGACGAGCGAGAAGACGAAACATCCCTGCAGAGAGACGGGCAGTGAGCAGAGGAGGCCGGGCGGGCCCAGGCCCAAGGGGAGGGCCTCTCTCCTGGCGGGGGCGGGCTTGCGCCTCCCACCCCTCTGCGGCCATCAGGACCGCCCCCTCTGCAGACCTGGCCGGCGGCTGCCCTGCTCAAAGCCCCCGTGGCTCCCCAGTGCCTTCGGGACGCAGCCCCAGCGCCTGCCTGTGGCCGGCAAGGTCGGCCGAGTGGCGCCTCCCCTCCCCCTCCGCTCCCCTTGCCTCTGGGTCGACAGCCACACGGCTTCCTTCGGGCGCCTCAGCCACTTCCTCGGGGCCTCAGCACGGGCTGTTCCCTCTGCCTGGCTCTTTTCCCCCATGTTCTCGTCCTCCTAACTTAAGCTCCCGGGCTCCTGCCTCACCGGCCCCGGCGGCCCCAGACCTTCCTTCCAGAAAGCACGGGATAATCGTCTCGTCTCTTCAGCACAGCTGTGAGTCTGACAGCAGGCACGTGTGTGTCTTGTCCCCTGCTGTTTCTTTCCGTTTTTTGCTTTGAGTTGGGGTCTGTCGTTCCAGTGGGTGTGCAGTGGCATGGTCATGAGGATCGCGGCTCGCTGCAGCCTCGACCTCTGGCGCTCAGGTGAGCCTTCCATCTCAGCCTCCAGAGTAGCTGGGACTGCAGATGTGTGCCACCACACCGGGCTTTTTTTCCTTTTTTTGTAGAAACGAGGTCTCAGTATGTTGCTCAGGCTGGTCTCGAGTTACTGGGCTCAAACCATCTGCCCACCTCAGCCTCCCTGAGTCGCCACAAGCCACCATGCCTGGCGCCCGGTAGTTTTAAACCAGAGGTGCCGCTTCAGGCGCACATGGCAGGTGCAGCATAAATGTTGGCAGCATGAACAAAAGCCTTTCTTCTTCTCCTCCGCTGCCCACTTCTCCGTCCCCATCCTGAGCAGAATGATACCCTGGACGGGCCTGCAGGACACGGTATGGACCAGGGCTTTGCTCTGTTTGGCCAGCGCTGCTGACAGCCAGGGGCCGGCAGCAGCCATGAGTGGTGGGGTGGGGTCAGCCCTGGCCTCCAGGCCTGCTCACAGTCCACCTTGCCCCCTGTGAAGCGCACCCAGGGCTGGGGGGGAGTCCCATGGCCTCTCTTCTGGTCAGAACCAGCGCCTCTGTGGGGGATCCCAGGGTGGTTTTGATCCATCCGCACTGCGAAGATGGCCTGACCCCTCTGCCCAGAGGTGTGGCGTGCTGGGGAGAGGCTGCAGGCACCGTCGCCCGGCCACCTGGCGCACCTGGTCCTGCTGACGCTCTGTCCTCACATGCGGCGGTGGCTGGGGCAGGTGAGTCCCAGGAGAGGCTGCTCGGGCTCTCCCAGGAAGTAAGCTCCATCAGGACCCGCCATATCACAGTCCTCTTGCACGAGGTGACCTCATGCTGCCACCTCGGAGTGTGGTCCACCTCTGAGCTGTCTAGGTCGCAGGGAGGGAGGGCACAGGAAACCGAGGGCCAGAGTGGGGAGGATGAGAACCTGGGCAGGCCAACTAGAGTCACCTCCATGGCAAACGCGTCAGCCGCCGTGGTCGCTGGCTGCAACGGCCACTGACTGGGGAAGCAGGAATATACCCCTCAGAGGGAAAGGCCACTGTCACACAAAGCAACAGGAACAGCCTACGGTGTCAGCCGCCACTCCGGTCCCACTCCAGAGCCTCCTCACTGCACAAGTGGGGAAACTGAGGCCCAGAAAGGGCAGCGACTTGTTTGAGGCCACCCCGCGAATGAGCGGTGGTGCTGACTGCGTCTGGCCTGAGAGCAGAGGTCACCGAGGGGAGGCCGGCCATCCCTCACGCCTGGTTCCGAAGTCCAGGGACATTCCAGCCATCTGTGTTCCCCCTGGGGCGAGTCAAGAGCAGTAGCAGATGTTGTCTCTCTGGCCACGGGCTCCAAGGTCACCACGGTTTCAGCACCGACGGGTCAGCAACTTCGGCGGCAGCGGATTCTCCACTCACAGGCACCTCGGAGTAGGACCTTGAAGCACCAAGGCAGGTTCTGAGACGCCGGGAGAGCCCTCGCAGGAAGAGCAGTGTGGTGTGCAGCTGCACTGGGTCCTGGCTGAGTGCAAGGCTTCCTGGTCCTGGGGAGCCCTGAGCGCCTCTCTGTTGGGGCTGCCCCTCCCAAAGCCCTCCTACCCCGCCACCGACACACCCACTTCCAACGGCTGTGACCTCTGCCTCCAGCATTCCCAAGGCCCCTCGACTCAACAGTGGCCCGGCTGAGCTCAGGAGGGTGTGTTCTCAGCTGTGGCGCCCACAGCCCCAGCATGCCCAGCTGAACGCTGCTTCTCCAGAATGCCTTGTCTTGGCGCGTGCCTTGTTCCTCTGCCATGAACACCCTTCCTGTTTTCGCCTCCCAGAAAGCTCCTACTCATCCTTCAAAACTCAAGTCTAGGTGACCCTCTGGCGCAGCGTCCCCCGCTCCCAGCAGAGCTGAAGCTGGGTGTACCACGAGCCTGCACGTGGTAGACGCGCAATGAAAGACGGTTCAGCAGGACAGGTGCCACGCCCCGGGAAGGAAAGGGGCTAGCCAGAGCTGGGCTGGGAAGGAACTCACAACGCAGAGAACTGGAGTGATCACAGCCCAGCTGTACTTCATCCAGGGCCCGGGCCGGTAGCCGATCATGTCTTCAATGCCGTCATAGAAGTTATCGCCGCCTGCAAGGGACAGAGAGGCACGTGGAGCGGCGTGGCGTCCCAGGCCAACACGGGCACAGCAGGGGCTCAGCGGCCATGAGGGGGGTCTCTGGGATGTGATCCAGACACCCGCATCTCAGGCCTGTGTGGGGCAGACATTTATAAGAAATTCAAATGTAATTTGGCATCCCGTATTTTTCTGACAACGTTAAACACACCCCAAATCCTAGCACAGCCAATCCAGGTCTCAGGGAAATCAAAACAGACCACTCCTGAACCCAGGGAAGGTCAGTCTAGACAGACCCCTGCAAAGCAAGTTTTGAGTTTGTCAAAACATACACTCACAGCTGGCACCTTCCGCACGGGGAGGGCCTGTGAGATCAGATATGTGATGTGGCTACAATGATACCAGTGGGAAGTTCTAGGTACAGAGAGCCTCGGAAAGAATTCCCATGAGAACTCTCTGCTTCTGAAGATCCTAAGAAGGGAAGGTAGAGGAGCCCAGAGGAGAAACTCGAGAACAAATATGCAAAGATCTATACTTACCATATATCCAGGCAACAACAAAACATTCAAAGAATGCAACCCACAAAAGGCATACACCGCTAGCTGCATAGTAGTCAAAGAGTTGAAACACATACATGCCACCCTGTGAAGGAAAGAAATCACAGAGGAGTTTGGTTTGTTATTTGGTCTATAAATCCCATCATATGCAAAAAGTTCTGGTATATCAATAAGAAATGAAAACCCAAGAGAAAAATGAGCACAGGGTGTGGTGATCAGTAAACGTATAAAAGACGCTCAACTTCATGTCTGATTAATGAAATTAAACACACACACACAGAGAAAAATAAAAGCAACACATGTCTTAGCAAAATGAAGGGTCCACTGAAGCCTGCTTCCGAAGAATGTGCTTTATGCCAAATGTGGCTGACACAGAAGCCTCCAGTGACACCCAGTCATTCTGCAGGAGACCACAATCTGACTTGCAGCGGGGATGATTACAGACCCCACTAGAAAGAAATGTGTGCTTCTGGTCATGTGAAGTGGTGAAGCCAGGCCCAGAGCTGGGTCTGTCTGGGGAAAGCTGCTGAAGGCAACCCTCCCCTGGGATCACAGCGGGGGAGGGGGGCAGCGCAGGGGGGAGCGTGCGTGGGCGGGGCCCTGAGCAAGCGCTGGGGCCCCTTCCTCCGGGCGTCCGCTCCCTCCTCACCTGGCTGCTTCTTGCCGGTCCTGCTCCCTGCACTCTGCTTCCCTCCTCCCCACGGGAAGCCTGTCCTTCTCAAAGCCACCAGCCCTCAGCACCGTGCACATTCCCGGCACACACACGTCCCCGGCCTCGGCCCCGGGGCCAGGCTCTGCAAGGTTATGCACCCTTGGGTGGTGCTGCCTGCCGTGTTCACAAGGAGGCAGGCCTGTGTTTGCCCACAGAACGTCTCCACAGCCCCAGGCCTGGGATGAGCCACTGCCCACAGTCGTGGGTGAACAGAGTTGGAAAAACGCATGTCCCCTGAAGACCCTCTTCCCAGCCTCAGAGGTCAGGCGGGGCAGCCGAGGCCAGTGCTGCCACAGCGGCAGCACAACACGAGGGCCGGCCTGGGTCAGCTCCTGGGCCCTGAGCCCGCTCCGGCGGCCCGAATGCCCCTGGACCGGCGGGGCCGGGGCCTCTCTGCCGGCCGCCGCCCCCGCCACGGCCGGGGGGGGCATCTGGGGCGCCAAGCCCCCAGGGAAGGCGAAGGCCACGTACCTCCGTCACCATCGTCAGCCCCAGCAGGTAGCTGATGCTGCACACGAAGGCGATGAAGACCTCCCGACGATAACCCTTCCTTAGGAAGGACGGGTAGAGATCAACCAAGGACGTGATCTGTCCTTCAACTTCAACAAACTGGGGGGAGAAGAGAGGACTGCTGAGCACAGATGCCCCACGCTGCCTCAGGGGACGGCCCAGCGCTTCCTACGTCAGGGCTTGCTAGCCTGGTCTCCCGCCGGCCACGCCTTGGAGCCAGGCCCAGCCGTGCAGCCCAGACGCCATGCCCACACTCAGCCCCCACACTCAGCCCGCCAAACAGCCCCGATCGCCACATCTCTGCCCGGCCGTTCCTGCCACCAGCGCACCCTTCCTACCCACTCTGAGACTCATCTTGCACCGCCGCTACTCTAAAACCGCAGCCAGCCCTCAGCCCCGGCACGCGTGAGTGTTGCCATAACTGCCCCTCGGTCTCCATCTTGAGGGCAAGTCTGGTGCTACGCTCATTCCTGGACCTGGAGTGTCGAGTCCGGCCAGACCCATGCGGCTACTCAGGATGAGCAAGCCGGCCTCTGGCCTCTGCATTGACTTGCGGGGTAACCCAGGGCAGGCCTGAGTCTGTTTCCCCGCAGGTGGTATGGAAGGCTGCTCGGTTCCGGTTCCCACAGCAGATTTCAACCCTTTGGGGATCACAGTCCAGGAGAGAACCTTGCATGCATGTAGGCGTGAAAGCCCACATGTGTGCATCTCACACTGCCTGCACCTCCAGGAACCATCCCTGGGCTCCCAAAGGGAAAGACCCAAGTTCAAAAGGTCTCCCCATAGGTGATGTTCTAAGATGATTCTCAGTCTTTGTAGGTCTTCCCATCTGTGTGACTAACAATTTATCTTGGAGACTGCTCCCTATCATGACACAGAGAGCTGCTTCATTTTATAAATGATGGAGTGAAACCACCCTGCAGACACGCATCTTCGTTGAGCTGCCAGTGCCAGTGACCCAGGTTTCCAGACTTGTGCAGCCACAGGCAACATCTTCTCTCCAGGTCTTTCTTCAAGCAGGGACTTGCCTCCAAGTCGTTAGATGTGTGTGCATGTGGCACAGGCTCACAGGTGGAGCTTTAGGGCTGAAGGGCGCAGAAGCACATTAACTCTGGATGACCACTCCCGACGGTCCTGCCAACCCTCACACCCGCAAGGTTGATCTGATTCCTTTAGGAGTGGAAAAGCTAGGACCTGGGTCAATCTGCCGCCTGCTCCGGGAAAGGCTTTAGGAGATGTCTCCCTGGCATTCCTACAAGGGTCATACCACAGGAGGATCGAGAGAAGGAACACAAGCAAGGAGCAAATCCCGTCCGCTAGGCCAGAGACAACTCCCAGGAACCCAGAAAAAGACGGCTAGAAGGCTCTCCAAAGAGCTCCGGGAGAAGGGCTGACTTCCTGACCTCGGCTTGGTCTGTCAGTTGAAGAGGTTTTGAACCCAAATAGCAACTGAATTATAGCAAACCCGAAGCTCCAACGTTACGCTTCAAGAGGAATTATGAACAAAGGTCCTTTCCTTTTCTGAGATGGGGCAATCCAAGGCAGCGTCCCTGTGAGTCAGCGCTAAGGGCCCCAAGTCCCTGATTTCCAAGTTCCCCGCACTCCCCCCAGGAATACCGCCCTCCTCCACCAGCCTCTTCAGCTCTCCCTACTTAGTAACCATGTAGCCCCAATTTCCCCAAGCCTGTTTCCTCTTCAGCAGGGATGCTGAGAAAGATCGGGTGTTGCCTGTGAACCCACGTCAGGGGCTGGGCCAGGCGAGCTCCGGGGAGGGCAGATGCACCAGCCCTCATCTCTTGCGGTTTGGTCACAAACCGTGTCCCCCTCGGGCAGCCTGGACAGCAGCAGGTATCTGCTTCCACACAGGGACCTCCCCACTCCGTCTCACCAAGAAACACACAGCAGTGTAATGGCTCCTAGGCCAGGTGGAGTGCTTTCGCCACGCTAAGGACCTCGGGGTACGATGACGTTGGCGTGAGACCTGCACCTGAGGCTGGCTGTGGGTCTCCACATGTTCACGTAGGTGAGCCAGCCACGGTGGGGAATTTCAAGGGGGAAGGCCAACAGGGACAAACCAGCAGGTGGGAAGCAGCGTCAGGGAGCAGGCAGGCTCAGGGTCCAGTACTTCACTCTTGGCGCGTGGGATTGGTCAGGTGCTCAGTCTAAGCCCCGTTTCCTCAGCCGTAAGGGCAATGGCATCAGGGCCCTGCACAGATTAAGGAGCTGATGGGCAGAAAGCCAGTGCAGGGCTGGGGGCACCGGGGAGTTAGTGAGTCATGGGGACGGAGCTCCAGTCTGAGAAGATGAAAAAGTCCTGAGACAGACGCTGGTGATGGCTGCGCAACAGATGAATGTGCTTAATCCAGAGGGACGCTGACAATCAACTGAGGTGGCCAACGTTGCGTTCTGGGTGCTGTACACACACATGCACACAAACCTGGAACCAGGCCTGGCACCCAGCAACTGCCTAGCACTCATGGTGCTGTGCTCACCTCTGCAAATCCCTCCCTATCACCCGCATTCACAGAGCAAAGAGAGGCGAGACGGTGCCGGGCACCGGGCTGAGCCATCAGACTCCCAAAGAGCCTCCTCTCCTCCTGCCTCCCCCAGTGTCTGAGGCTCAGCCCCCACCCTGTCCCTCGTTTGCATGACACGAGGCAGGCTGCTTAGCCACTCTGAGCCCCGAGAGCACCACGCTCTGCAGAGCACCAGTGCTGGCCCCCTGGGAGCTGCCCAGACCCCCCATGCAGGCCGCTGGCGCAGGGCCTCACGAAGGGGCGCATCCTCCACTGGTCCCCCCGCCTCCCAGGGAGAAAAGCTATGAACCGCCACCTCTGCTCCCTCGGGAGCAGCTTCCAGAGCCCGAGTGACCTGTTCTGGGCTGTGAAGATGTCATGCCTTGTCACATATGAACCGCCGCTTGTGTTTTTTTCTTCCACTTAGAGTTCTGGAAGAAGTTATAAAAGCCATGTGCTTGGGGTCTCCGAAGGCCAAACTCATGAGCCAGGGATGATTAATGGAGCCTCTTGCTTGCTGACACAGCCCCAGTCCACCAGCCACAGCAGAAGTATGTTGTTTTCCGTCTCCCCAGTGTTTTCATTCCGTCTTCTCTGCTAATCCTGGCCCCTCTCTGCCAAGCCCTCCACTCTGCTCCTGACCTCGGAGCTGGTCGCCTGCTCTCTGGGCTCTCTCTCCTCGGCCTGATGCTAAGGCTTTCCTCCCAGCTGGTTCCAAGTCCCTCAACCTGGACGCTGGCTCTGAAGACTGTGGCCCGTGGGAGGGCAGTGAAGGGCCTCCGCTGACAAAGGCAGCCCATGCTGCGGTCAGACCCAGACCCAGGCTGCAGTGGGCATCAAACCTGATCTCTGGCAACCCACCTGTGTGGCACCACCTGCAGGACTCTCCCTGGCCCAGGCCCAGCCTGCCTCACACACCCTCATTCCCCGCTTCTGAAGTCACATCTGTGCTCTGGACCATTGCCTCCGCGATGCCCTGATGCTGACGCAACAATTCCTGGGGAAAGGGGCCCAGGAGCTCAAGTGGGCTGACTCCCAGTGCCACCGACTGCTCCTACCCAGGCACTGTGCCTGGGGCTTCATGCAAGGCAAGGTTGGTATACTCTTACCCACTGACCAGATGAGCAAACTGAGGCTCAGAGGGGAGGAAACCTGCACCATGTTACACAGCCGGACGCGACCACTCATCGGGTCTCACCAACACTCCCTGAGGGTGAGTTGCCTCCCGGTGCATGCCTGCGCCTTGGAGGGCGGGGACATGGGTTTCGAGATGCAGGAAAGAGCCGAAGCACAGAGTCCTGCCTTGGAAGGGCAGACACCAGGCTGACCGGAGGACAGGGCAGACATGAACGGGGCAGCTCAGCCTGGACTCTTTGGGAAGCACTGGGGGACACGCTCCCCGTGCGTGTGTTCCCGGCACGCGTGACTTTCCGTGACGGTCTGGACAGCAACCCACTGGGCCCAGAACAGACACGTGGGGCCCCTCCCTGAACCGCCCCTCTGCCGTGTCCCTCGGGGCCCTGCCCGCTCCACTCCCTGTGGGGTCCTGACTCATGTCTCAACTGTAGCTTGACTGCAACCACACACCCCAGTCATCCCTGTCCCCTTGGGGGGGTGGAGTGACAGCCTTGGGATCTGGGCAATGCCCCCTGCTGCTGCCCTGAGGCCTGTTCTGCTCTGGAGTCCAGGGGACCCTCGTTGGCTGAGGTGCCAGAAGTTTGGCTAGTGATGGGAAGGGAGCGGCCACCGCCCAGCTCGAACACCGAGCCCTTCTCAGGGGCGGCGCCCCCCGGCCGGAACCCCAGGCCTCCCAGCTCGAACACTGAGGCTTTCCCAGAGCCCTTATCCCCCTGGCCGTCTCAGGCTCATACATACCTGGCTATCCAGTCCAAGCAAGAGAAGCATAATAAAAAAAAGAATGGACCAAAACGTGGGCAGCGGCATCATTGTCACAGCTTTGGGGTAGGCAATGAAGGCCAAGCCAGGACCTGAGGGAGAGAGAACGGGAGGGGGAACAGGGAGACCCGTCAGTGTCCAGGCCGCTGGGGACACTGAGGCTGACACAAAGACACTTGGACCTGAGGCGGGTCCCCACGCCCAGATGCAGGGAGGAGCAAGGTCTGAACCCTTGCCTGGGGACAGAGACCAGGCCTGCCTCACTTTTGGGTGGGACGTGCTGGGGCTCGGGCGGGGCCCGGTTTTAGCATCTGTCTCCTGCGTGGCACAAGCGGCCTCCTCACAAGCCAGACTCCACAGGGAGGCTGATTACCTGGGGCAGGACTAAGCCTGGGACTGTCTGCAGGGTCTTGGAAGAGAGAGTCCCCCACCCCCCTAGATCCACCCATCAGCATATCCTCGGCAGGAGGAAGCAGGGGGAAGGAGGTGGGTCTCTGGCTACCGACACCCTCGTTGGCAAGGAAGAGGCTTCTGGGTTTGAGCTTATGGCTGAAATGCTATGTGCGCGGAAAGACAATGAACAGAGCCACACCCCACAGGGCAGCGTCGCTCCGGCAGCGTCTGTGGGACCCTTCCCGGCAAAAGCCAGAGCCAAGCCTGGGGGGCCAGCCGGGACCCAGAGACGAAGGGCCGCAGGCATGGGGTGGAATCCCAGGCCGGCGGGACCCCAGCCTGCGCTCACAGCCTCATTCCGGCACGCCCTCTCGGCATCACCTCCAGCCACTCAGGCCTCAGTTTCCCGCCTGAACAGTGAAGGGCTCCCAAGGAGACTTCTTGTGTTCAGACTCTCGGCGGCGGCCCCTATGTCCCTGGAAAAGGGCTCTGGTTTCAAGGGGGGAGCCTGGGCAACCCTCGAGGCAGGGATGGGGAGACGGGAGCTTGGAGCTCAGGGTGGTTTCTGAGGAGAGGCACCCCAAAGACAGAGAAAAATCTCCTCCTGCCTCCAAACGGCCTGAGAGCAGACGCCGGAGAGCAGTCGACTGGTAATTTTGAGGCTTGGGAGTCTGAGACGTGGCCAGGGCAGCCAAAGAAAGCAGGCCTTGAGGGCCAGGCAGGAAAAATACAGCAAAATCTGCAACTAAACATAAAAAGTCAGAAAGTGGGAAACAAAAAAGGACTGAAGAGCAGGAGACAGAAGACTTTTTAAAGCAAGTCTCAGAAACCCAATGAATGGTTTAAGAACGAAAAAGAAAAAACAAAACAAGAACGAAAAGCCAACAGCAAATCAGAACCAGAAGCCACATGACGTGGCGTTAACAATCCCCGCCGTAGCCGGGAGGACGAGTCCTGGCACGGCAGAGAGCGCCAGGCCTGAGGAGACCCAAGCACAGCGGTGTCCTCGGGGGGCAGGAGGGGCTGTCCCTGTGCTGCCAGAAACTGCCGAGAGCCGCCCACAGGATGTCCGGAGGGACCAGGCTGGGTCCAGAAAACACGCCCCCGAGGACCCTGGGAAGTGGCCTGGTATCAGCCAGAGCCTGCCCGTTCCCCCACGCGCCAGCTCTGTTCCAGCCTGATGCACACCAAGAGGGGGCGCCAAGGGAGACAGATGCAAAACAGGGCCCCGCCACCCCCATCCCGGGACGCAGTGAAGATTCTCAATCCGCTCGTTTCTGTATTTCAGTTTTGCCTTTCTCAAGCCAGCCTTGGGGAGAGGGTCTGCGCGTCCTCTCTGAAGCGCGTGGTGAATCGAGAGAGAAGTCCAGGAGAAAGAGCCCAGCCGCTCCGAGACCCCCGCGTGCCTCTCCGCTGGCCGAGAACGTGCCAGGCTACGTCGCGCTTGCACTCCGTTAAGCTAAATTACGATCTCGTTCAGATGCACTTCACTCAATATGGTGCTTGTTAAAAGCTTACGAGAGAAATAATCACCCTGGTTGTGCCGGCTGTTCAGACATCACCGTTGGGAATAAATGACAAGGTCTTGTAAGTGATCGGGAGGAAGAAACGACTGAGGCGGACACCACGTGCAGCCACGACACACCCCGGCGTCCGTGGAGGAAGACCTGCCTCACGGGTCGACCTGCATGCCCCTTGCCAGACCCCCTCCCGCTCCTAGTGACGCAGCACACACAGCGGGTCCGCAAGCCCTCAGTGGACAGAGCGCCGCCTGCAGAGGGGTGTCGGCTGCCCCTGGCGCCCCCTCACCCCTCTGCCTGCCACACGTCTTGGGGGTGGGCGCTTGCAGGATTTCTTCCTGTGCCCTCGTGTCTGGCCTGCCTATGGAGGTCTTGGGGGCAAACGGTACGTGGAAGGTCCACTCTGGAAGCAGGAGCAGGAGTGTGGACTTGCCAGGCCCAAAGGCGGGGCTGGACGGGGGTGTGTCTGCCAAACGAGGGGAGACGGGGCCCAGGTCCGGGGCCCAAACAGATCCTCACACTGGAAGGGCCAGAGGCTGTCACCCGTGCCCAGGGTGGGGTGGGGAGGCAGAAGGGGGACATCGCTCCGTCAGAGGGCCCGTCCACATGGGACGGGTGGAGAAGGATGGACAGGGTGCCTGGATGCCCCACTCCGACCTCAACATGCCTGAGCGAGGCCCTTGCCCTCCTCCTCTGACACAAGTGCCAGGGTGCCATCGGACCCTCCGAAGCGAGGGCTGTGACTTGGAACCCGGGACACTGCCTCATGTCTCACACACAGACAGCAGAGGCCCGGAGCAATGGCCCTGGGGACCCCAGCTGCGCCGGGCCCTGGTCTGCGGTGGTCCCTGGAGTTACAGCCTTAGCTTGGAAGGGGCTCATCCCAGGACCCTCCCCCGCCTCCAGGTGGTCCCGGGAGGTTGTGAGACGGCAGGGGACGGAGGGGTGGGCCGGGAGGATCAGCGTGTAGACAGCAAGCCCTTCCAGGCGGGGGCTGACTCTCCTCCAAGCGAGCTGGGCAGGGCTGAGAAGGGCAGAGAGGCTGGGCATGCTGGGAGCCTCGGGCAACCCTCATGCAAGCCACTGCAGGACGGGCGCGTCAGGACCTCGAAAAGTCATGCTGGGTCCTGAATCTAGGCACCTGGGACGCTGTGGTGAGGCCCCGGGACTACAGCAACTGACGACCCCCAAGTCCCAGGCTCCAGAACCACGTGCTGGATCTCCGGGATGAGACCACGATTCTGACCACTCCCGTGACTCCGGGTGTCCCAGGAGGAGACAAGGCCCCGCCGCCAGGGGTGGCAGATGATGTCCTCACAGCCCACTCCGCATCAGACCTGTCACCACCCCAGGCTTGCCCTCCTGCCCCAGCCCAGGCGCCCGGTGCCTACGGTGGTGCCTGACACAGAGTAGGGACTCAGTCATAGGAATCGCTGGAATGGACGAGCAGGTTGGAGGGAGCACGCTGGGAGCAAAGTGCAAATACAGAAACCACAGCTGAGAAGGCGGTGACGGATGCCGACCGGTGGCTGACCTGGGTCTGAGTTAGGCAAGCGGCCTCTGCTGCCAAAACCAGGAGTCTGCCGGGGAGGGGGGCGGGGAAGACCGCACTAAGGTAGCTAAATATTCCCCAACTTACCACCCCCCACGCTTCTGTCGCCCCTTGGGCCAAATTGCAATAAAAATGTTCCAAATTTAGCTTTTGTCCTCTTTGGTGTCTGGGGGACATCTTGGTGGGGGGGGTCCATTTTAGAAACCAGGTTCGCCCCCCCCCCAAAGCCCCCTGGGGTCTGGCTTCATGCCTGCAGTACTTGGCTTACACACTAGGTGGCAGTGCCCACCACCACTGCCACCAATACCACCGTACCTGACTCAGCCACATCAGCAATGTCCACCCCTTGCTCTTGTGCCATGAAGCCCAGGATGGAAAAAATTGCGAAGCCAGACACAAAACTGGTACCACTGTTCAGGCATCCCAGCAGCATACAGTCCCTAAGTTACACATATGTCAGGGAGCAAGTTAATTCACAACACAAGGAAGCCACGCTCCCTATTCTCTTTTCTTTAAACATCATCATCATTGCTACCGTCCACCAGGCCCGCCGGCGCAACACTTGCCTGTACGAGTTGTACTTGTACTTGTTGTAGCTCCCCAGCGAGGTCATGGCCCCCAGGCAAATGGCATAGGAGAAGAAGATCTGGGTCCCGGCGTCAATCCACACCTGCGGGTGGGACGGGTGGCAGAGAGAGAGAGAGAGAGAGAGAGAGAGAAAGAGCTGTCAGAGCCGGCTGCCCGGAGGAGGTGGCGAGGTTCTTGGCCACCTGGCAACAGCCTGAGAACGGGCCCTTGCACCATGCGGAGACGCCACCACAGACGGAGCGCCCGGGCAGGAGCCCAAGGTGTCTCCTAAGGCAGCACTGAGCTGACGGAGCCCCTTGTGTAGCACGGGGGTTAAGCGGCCACGCCTTGAAGGCCAAGGGGGGGCCCAGGTTCCACCCTGGAACAGCCCTGGGCAAGTCAGGGTCACTCCCGGAGCTCCGGTCTGCACGGCCATAAAATGGGCACCACTGCCCCACCCCACTGCGCTTTCCCAGTCAAGGGTGAAGATTCCAGTGCCAGCTACATAAGTCAAGGCTGCTGTCATCCCTGGAACGCCTGCTGTCTGAGCTAGAACGGGAGGAATTCCCTAGTGGACGTGAGCCAAGTCACTCTCCGGACCCTTCCCCAAGAGGCTCCGGAGGGCAGGAGGCAGCCTTCCCTTCGGCCCCCTGAGCTGGCCAACTCCTCTCCCACCTATGCCTACCCGGGCTGGGAGAATGGTAGGAAGGGGGCTCAAAGAGGCACAGGCCCTTGGAGCTTCCCAGAGGCTGAGGATCCTGGAACAAGCTCCTCAGACGCCCAAAGGCTCCAGGGTCTCCAGTGCCCTGAGGCCACCAAGCCAAGTCCCAGGGCTACTCCCTGGACTCTGCCCTCTCCCGCCCTGGCCCACCTGGAGGTCGACTGACCGACCAACCAACTGACGGACCGTGGCAAGACCTCTCTCCCTCCCTGGCATGGTCCCCACCCTCGACCCCTCCTGGCCATCTTGGGAATCCTCCAGTGGGACACGCTGGCAGGGCCCAGGAGTGCAGGGACGGCCAGGCCCGCCACACACCCAGGGGAAAGCACCAAAGTCACAGCCCGCCCTCGAAGGTGTGCTGCCAGACACCCTCACCGGCCCAGCCCTGGGGGCGGGGGCCGGGGGGGAACGACAGCGGTCCCGGGCCTGTCATACCTGTGGGTCCTCGAGGCGGGTGATGTCAGGGTACAGATAGAACTTGATGCCTGCACCTGCCCCAGGCAGCGTCAGCCCACGGACCAGCAGCACCAGCAGCATGGCAAATGGGAAGGTAGCCGTGAAGTAGACGACCTGCAGGGGCGAGAGGGGCTTGGTGGGCCCAGGGCCTCGCCGGCTGCTACGTCTGGGCTTCCTCTCAGAGAGGCAGGACAGCACACTGGCCAGGAGGGCGTGCTGCAGCCAAGTTTGCAATCTCACTGTGTGACCTTTGGCATGCTGCTTAACCTCTCTGGGCCTCAGCTGCCTCACCCATAACAAGTTCCTACCTCATGGATTTACAGCGACTAAACAAAAACAATCCTACACACAGTTACCCATATTGTACCCCAGGTACCATCTAGGCCCCAAATACAGTGGTGGCCAAGACAGAAAACAAGTCCCTGCTCTTGTGGAAATGACACTCTAGCAGGAGAGATGGAAGTTACAAAATAAGAGTGAACAACCAAGTGTGCAGTGAAAGGCCAGTCCAGGGGTGGGCACCAGGGCTCAGCACATAGGCTAGTAACCGCCCACAACTGTTCGCATGAGTCCTACAGTTAAGAATCAGGTAACTGCTGGGCTCGGTGGCTCAGCCTGTAATCCCGCACTTTGGGAGGCTGAGGTGAGTGGATTGCCTGAGCCCGCGGGTTCGAGACCTGCCTGGGCAACTTGGCGAGACCTCATCTCTAAGATAAATCAAAAAGCTGGGCGTGGTAGCGCCCGCCTGTAGTTCCAGCTACTTGGAAGGCTGAGGCGGAAGGATCGCCGGAGCCCAGCAGATCGAGGCTGCGGTGGCTGGGAGCGGCCACTGGACTCCAGTCTGGGCGACAGAGTGAGACTCCAACTCAAAAAAAAAAAAAAAAAAGAATCAGGTAAGTGTGGTTTCAAATGCTTGCTCTGCCTCCTTGTTTGGTGTGTGGCAGCAGGCATGCTGCTTACCCTCTCTGGGGCTCGGTTTCTTAATGAGAAAAAGCCAGAAAGAGTAACAGAAGCCCCTCATCAAGCGATGAGGTGAGGATATGACAGGGTAACACTGTCAAAGCAACACCTGGCACTCACAGTAGATGCTCAAGAAACAGGGCCCGTTGCTGGCAGCTGATTCTGCCGGAAGGACACAAGAACTTACGGGAAGAAAATGAGGCCTCTCCAAGGCCCAGTACAGGGCAGGGCATACACATCACTGAGCCTAAGGGAGCTCCTGGCCTCTCCTGGGACACGCTGCGCATTCCGGACAGGTCCAGGAGGGCATGAGGTAGGGCCGACCCTCCTTTCTCCCCTCCTCTCGTCCTGGGAGCACTGGTCTCCCTGACTACCTGTGGCCTCAGTGCTCACGGACACATGTTCCTGTCTTTCTACCCCCATGAGAAGCTTCCAGGCAGGGCTTCTTCCTGGCGAACGGACAGTGAAACCTTGGCAGTACAAGCAGGGCACTGGCCGAGGCAGGACTCCCAGGCAGGAGCCCACCTCATCTTTACCACACCCCCAACACAGTGGTGCTCAGTGGAGACACCAAGGATCAGCAGGCTCATGGGCTTGAACTATGGCCCGCGGGGGGTTAACCCCTCGCTCCGAGCAAAGGTGTGAGGCATTGGACTTCACCAGGGAAGGACATGCAGGAAGTTCGCGATGGCCATTTGAAACACCGGCTGGCAGGCAGAGCCCCGACCACCTCTGGGGACCAGGGAGGAGCCGCTGCGTGGTCGACGCACCCATTCTACAACGAGGAAACAAACCCAGAGAGCAGGACGGCTGGGCCATGGCGTCGGCGGGCAGTGCCACGGCGCTGCAGGGCACACCGGGGCCCAGGTTGGTCTGCAGCACGGACAGCCAGGGGCAGAGCCCCAAGCCTCACCCAGCTGGCACCAGAACCCGACAGACCACAGTTCTCAGGTGACCGCGCTCAGAACAGGGCTCTGGGGGCCTGCCTAGCTCAGCTGCCCTCTGCTCCACCACCCCAGCCAGCATTCACTGAACGCCTACTGTAGGTCTGGCGCGACTCCACGTGCTGCCACGTCTATGCTCACTTGACCCTGCCCTAGCCCTTCTAAGTTTTGTTAGCACCCCACTGTGAAAGCGGATGAGGCTCATAGAGTCCGTCACCTGCCCGGGGTCACGCGGTGTCTAAGCTGCAGTGCAGGGACCTGCCCTGGGCAGCACACAGCCGAGCAGTGAAAAGCCACTGGTTCACCGACTCTCTCAGAGATGAGAAACAGGCTGGGGCCAAGACCCTTGGGACTGATTCAAGTCCAGCGACGGGCCCGCTCTGCCGTGAGACCTCCTGCAAGCCACTGCCCTCTCTGGACTCCGCTTCCCCACCCTGAAGTGAGGGGGGCTCGGGCTGAGCTAGAGGTCCTTCCCGCTCTGCCGCTCCAGGGTGGAGGAATGGGAGGGGCTCAGAGGGCCAGCTGGGGCCCACCGAGCCAGAGGTCTCATGCTGGCAACCTCACCTCAGCTTCGCGTCCATACACCGAGGTTAGCGTGGGCTCAAGACCTCACCTGCTGGAGTCCTGCAGGTCCCACTCAGAAAACCCTGGGGGTCAGCACTGTCATGGCAGCCTCTGAGGCCCAGGGAGGGTCGTGCCCCTGCCTGTGCCGCACACCCCAGACGCCCTTTCTTCCCTCCGGCCTCAGTTTCCCCAGCCACACTCCTCCTTGAGGCTGGGAGCCCTCAAGACCCCCCAAGGATGGGAAGGCAGACGTGGCAGGCAGGGGCATGTCCGGAAGCCACAGAAGGGGGAAAGCGGCAAAAAAAGAAAACCAGCCTGCCTTTCCCTTCCTGAGGACAGGCAGACAGGCGCCCGCAGCTCCCACCTCTGGGGCTCTGTGTGGGCCACACCTAGTCCGGGACAATAGCTGCTGACAGCAGCCCCGCAGGGGTCCCCAGAGGGCGCTGCTTCAAAGCCAGCTGCCCTCCAGGCCAGGCACCAGGCTGTGGCCAGAGGGCTTTGTGTCAGGGACATGGGTGTGGAGGTGGCCTTCCTCATTTCCATGTATTTAACTTACTAAAAAAGCACTTATGTGGCGCTCAGGGTGTGCCAGGCACTGCCGAGAGCTTCTGAGTATCAACTAATTTGATTCCCAGGGCAGTACAAAGTACCAGGTACTGTTATCGCCTGCACTTTCCAGACAGAGAACCGAGCCCGGAGAAGCGGGACCACCACCTGGAGTCACAGAGTTAGCGGCGGCGGAAGCAGGACTGAGCCTTTCAGGTGCGCTGCTGTGGCTGTTCCTGCCCAGATTCAGGCGGGCAGTCCCACCTGGCCACCCCACGGCGGCTGCATCGTTGAAAGCCACCCTTGTGGTGCAGAATCAGCTGCTCAGAGGACCCGGCCCTGAGCACCATTCTCTCGTTTCTGTGACCCGCCCCCCCATCCTCAAGGGAGAGGCTGGTGTCAGCCGCCAGGGCCTCAGATGGAGGCCCAGCAGCTTGCGTTGTGGGACGTGGTACTTTTCCACTCCTGCTGGTGAATCTCTGTGGCTCCTCTGAGCCTGCGATCCAAAAGCCCTGTGTGGCCCAGCCGCCCCGGAGACCTGCAAGGACGACGTGTGCCCCTCGGGACGGTCAAGCGGCAGGAAGGGACGGGCTTCCCTGTCCCTGGGAGGTGAGGATCTGGGCAGCAGGGCTCACCATTCATCCCAGAGACCCTAGGCAGGCCCGAGAGTCCGCACAGCACCCCGGGGGCACCACCAACTCATTTCCCAAGGAGACAGGGAGGCTGGGAGAGTGCAAAGGCCTTGCCCAAAGTCCCGAGGTTTAGGGGGGCAGAGCTGAGATCCAAACCCAGGTCTGGCTCCACCTTTCTTTCCACCCACTGGACAAAGAGCTGTCCTGGAGGCCAACGGTGGGGAGGCCCAGCCTCGGCACACGGCTGTGCTGCTTCCAGGGCCTAGCTCCCCTTCGGGTTCGCAGGGCTGCACTTCCTGTGCGTGTGCGTGGCTCTGTCCCCTCCTGGACCCCACACTCTGAGAAAGCAGGGACGTGCCTGTTGCATGCCCTACTTTCTGCACCCTCAGGCTGGACAGGGGTGAGGCTAGGAGGTGGAGGGATGCTGGGCACCCGGGGCGGGGGAGCACATGGACACCAATAAGCCGTGTGATGCTGGGCGAGTTCATTAACCTCTCTGGACCTCAGTCTGCACACCTGTGAAGTGGGACTAATAACGGCACATACTCGGCACACCGTGAGGATTAACGAGTCCATAGGCAGCACTAAGAACAGTGCCTAGCCCACAGGTGCCGCATGGCTCTTGCCACCACGAATTAAGCCGCGGTCTGTTCAGACCCTTGGAGAGGTGAAAATCACAGGAAAGGAAACTGCAACCAAAGGAGGCAAAGTGACTTGAACTCAGGTCCTGCAAGTCTCGGCCCAGGGCCCACCCACCCTGTGCTACACCAGTGTCAGCCCTGGGACGACTTGGCCAGGATGAGACCCTCTGTTGCCCGTGGGCCCAGCCCCCACGGCGGCCGTGAACCTGGTCTGTGGCCAGGGCTGGAGGCCACAGCCGGCAGGCGGGCGGGCGGGCGGGCAGGCAGACAGGCGGCCTCTCCCTAGAGCTTGAGGAAGTCCACAGCTCCGTGTTTGTGTTGGCTCTCTGGGCTGGCCCCAGCCCGGCTATTGTTCTGGGACCCACGCCTGCCCCCGGGAGGCCTGGGGCCCCCCACGGAGGAGGCTGTCGCTGATGGCGAGGTGGGAGCCTGGCGCGTCACGTCTCTGCTCGGCCACCCTTTTGGCTTTGGCGTGGCTCTGCGCTGCCTTTCCGCATGCTCGCTGTTCCTGGGGGACACCTCCATCAGAACGGGGGCTCCAGGGCCTAGGCAGACACGCCTCCAGGCCTTTACGCCGGCTGTTCTCTTCACCACTTGATGCTCACAGACTCGTCCCTCCACTGGTCTCTGTCCCCAGCCGACCCCTCTTGGCGAGCCGCATCTGCTGCCCCATCTAGAAGTACTCCCAACTCTTGTCTCCCTCAACACTTCATTTTCCCCCACAGTTCTTGCCACCATCTGACTCCTATCTATTTCTCACATCTCTTTTGTTGCAACTGACTTTTCCCGCCAGGCTGTCTGCTCCTGGACAGCAGTGTTTGTCTGTTCTGGTGACCGCTGCATGTCCCCTGGCCCCGTCCCTACAATGGTACCTGGCACAGATTAGAATCTCAAAAAACACTAGTGCATGAGTAAATTACGTCTCCAGCCCTGCTCAGGACCAGTGTGCCATAGTGATGTCCTGACAGACGCACTTCTGAAACTGAGGCGGGGTGAGAAAGGGAATTAGGTTTACTGAACGGACTGTGTCTGGCATTGTGCTCAGTGTTTAACACAACTCATTTTAGTCCCTACTACCACCCGTTTCATAGATGAGGAAACTGAGGCTCAGAGGGGAGGGACTGACCTTAGACAAGTCACCTGGCCTCCCCAAGCTTCAGTTTTCTCATCGTTTAAAGAAAGGCAATAGCTGGGTACAGTAGTGGCTCACGCCTATAGTCCCAGCATTTTGGGAGACTGAGGTGAGACAACTGCCTGTGGTTACGGGTTTGAGACCAGCCTGGGCAACTTGGTGAGACCTTATCTCTATAATAAATCGAAAAACTAGCCAGTCATGGTGGCATGTGCCTGTAGTTCCAGTGACTTGGAAGGCTAAGGCAGAAGGATTGCTGGAGCCCAGCAAGTCAAGGCTGCAGTGGCCAGAAGCATGCCACTGCCCTCCAGCCTGGAAGACAGAGCGAGACTCCAACTCAAAAAATAAAAATAAAGAAACAAAGGTAACAGAATGGTGGGCTCACAAGACAGAGAACCGAGGTCGCACGGCAAATGTGCTCTCTAAGTAAGGGCAGGGTCCCCGCATTCCCCTCCCGCCCATCGCAGCGGGAGGGTGTCCACCAGAGGCTTGGTGCATGTGCAGGCTTTTGAGGCCCAGACTGCTGCCTCTGTGCCTTGCGCTTCAGGGTCACAGGGCAGCTATGCCCCAGGAAACAGGAGAGGGTGGGGCGGGCCCAGGATTGCCCACTCCGCCTCAGCTTCCCTGGAGTACCAGGTCCTGCAGAGCAGGTGGCTGCAGTGACTACTTGGATCTATGCAGATGAGTGACTGAATTCCTATGGCCGGCACAGCCAGGGACCTTCTCCAAGCCTCTTGCCTGCAGCACACCTGGATGCCGCCTGAGACGCTCCTTTGACTCTTGGGGATTTCCGATCATAGAGAAACGCTTTCCCTCATGGTGCGCATGATAGAAGAGGCAACAGGGCAACACCTGAGGGCGGCCGACCCCTCCTTACTGACAGCCGAGAGCCTGGGCTCAGGCTCACATCTGGCAAACAGACAGCCACGCTGGCTGGTGTTCCCCGGACAGCCATGAGAGCAGCCAGAGGGGTGAATAGCAGGGCATCGTTTGGCTCCAGTTGGTAGCAGGGACCTTTCAGTTACTGGCTAACATTTCATTACTGCCGATACACTGGGTTTACCTAAACCTTCACTGCAAGCCAGCATTTAAATTATCCGCTGCCACGTTTGTTAGCCACTAGCATCCTAGTCGCTGCATCATGTTAACAGGCAGCAAATACTATAGTCATGGATAAGACTCTGGTTAACCGCTAACACTGGCTATGAGCGAATGATTTAATTATCAGGTATCACTTTCCTTAGCAACTAAGGGAGTTACCAGTTGAAATGTTAGTAGTAAGGTAACTCAGTTAACCTGATTTCTAGCAGCTAAAATCCCAGTCAGTGCTCTTCCATCTGCAATGTGCATTTGGATGGTGCAGGAATACTGTCACAGTGCAGCTTCTGATGTGAGTCAGGGGCAGGCCCACATGTCTGCATTTCTCACAAGCTCCCCGATGATGTGGACGCAGCTGGTTGTGGCCTGCTTTGCAAAGCAAGGGTCTTCAACCAAGGGCCAGCTAACCTCCAATTTCCAGCTATCCTATGTGGCATAAGCCCAGCCGAGTCACATGCCAACACCTGCCTTGACCGTCACACCTTGAGCCGGGAAAGCAGTGGTGGGCAGGACCAGCTCGTACACAGCCTGACTCTTCAATGTTCAGGAATTCTGCAAGCTGGTCATTAAACCAGTGCTGACTTGACACTGGACTTGATGGAAGCACTGACACCAAGAAAAGAGAAAACCAGTGCTGACTTGACACTGGACTTGATGGAAGCACTGACACCAAGAAAAGAGAAAACACTGTGAACCAGGGCTCTATTTCTTCCCAAGGGCTGGTTCATCAGCAGACCACCACCAGCTCCCACTGGCAGGAAGGCCCTGCAGGGACAGGGCCACTCTGCTGGGGCCAGCTTTCGCACGGAGCTCCACAAGGCAGGGGAGGGACAGAAGTCCAGCTTACCTTTCCCGTGGACCTGACGCCCTTCCAGATGCAGAAGAAACAGACCAGCCAGACGAGAAGAAGGCAGAGGGCGAGGTCCCACTTCAGAGTGCCGGGGTGGTCAATTCCAGGAGACAAGCTCAACACGTTGCGCCTTCAAGCAAACACAGAGCCAGAAGTCAGCGAGGACGCAGTCCCCGGAGAGAGGGGGCCCGGCCTGGACTCACAGGCCAGGGCCCAAGATGCCACAGAGGCCAAAGTCACCCAGTCTTTCCAAACCGTGGAGTCCATGGAGACAGTTGTTGGGAAGTCAACAAGGGACAGATCTGACTCCCGACTCAGGCAAATCCAGGTTCGCTCAGCCTGGCCTCAGGCAAGTTAAGTAACCCCTAAGCCTCAGTTTCCTCATCTGTGAAATGGGTATTGCTCCTCTGCTGGGACCCTACAGGACACTCTCCAGGGCCAACTGTGGCCAAACACTGGGCTCAAACCTCAGTCCCACTATTCGTTCAGTCACCGACTTTGGGCAAGTTCCCCAGTATCCTCAGACTTCAGACTCTTCATCTAAACAATGGGGTTTCCCATTCCATCCCTCCTGTATTTTATGCACCCTGTATGCTGACTGGAGCGTTCACTCAAATGTAAGCCACACAAGGTCCACAAGGCAGGGTCCGGGGTGTAGCCAGCACTTGATAAACCTCAGCAGTGGCTGTCTTGGTGTCAGGATGCTCAGGGCTGCTCAGGCACACACTGGCACCTAAGCAGTGCCGGCCTCCTCCCCGCTGTCTGCCAGGGTTTTCTGAAGGCGGCAGGTAGACAGCTTTCGGGATAGCCATCAGCCTGGAGCAGCCACCCACCCTGGCAGGGTCGCACAGTGCAGTCTGGGTCTTCGGAGTCAAGGCTCACGCCTCCGCCAATCCCTGCCGGTCCATGCACGCGAGCGCCTCGGCCCAGACACAGCCCCCACAGGAGTGACAGCATCGGGAAACAGGACCGGGGCGGACCGGGCAGGGCAGCACGTGGACAGCAGAGAAGGCCATGGAACCTCACGCCCAGAAAAGGCACCCACTGCCCCGGAGCCCTGCCTGCTGTCACAGGGACCGAGTGCAGCCACACTGAGCACAGGGACGTCGGCCCCGCCCACCAGGCCTCCAGGTCACCTGCCCACTGAGTTTCCGAGAGAGAGTCCCCACACTCCAGGGTGTGGCCCCTTGGAGAAAGCTGAGTTTCCTTCCACGGGGAGGCAGTGACCTGCATGAAGTTCGCACTTCCGAGCAGGACAGGCAGGGAGTGAAGTGTGACTCTGTGCCTTGGTTTCCCCAGCCATAAAATGGGAACAAAAGCTCCTGCCAAGGATGCTCCTTGCGAGGGCATTCCAGAGCATTCCAAGCTCTCAGTCAGTCACGGGATTATCCCTGTGGCTGGGGCTCCAGTCCACAGAACACCCACCAGGCCAGAACCCTTTATTTGTTCTTTTCCTTATCTTCCAGAGAAGCTTCAACGTAAGGATCACGAATACATCAAACTCCGTCCCACCTGGCATGCAAGCAAGCTTGGCTCACTGCTGTGTTCCAGCACCCAGCACAGCAGAGGGGCTCAATAAATACCTGCTGAATGAACGAACGAATGAAGTCACTCTGCACCGATCCATGGAATACCCACTACCACACCCTGGGAAGGGGCAGCTTCCTCTGCCTTTTTTTGTTGGCGTCGGCAACACTGTGGGCTCCCCCGGCACTAGGGATGCTGCCATGGTAACGCCGGCCATCGCACAGAAGACACCAGCAACCGCCTGCTTGCGAAGGCCTTTCCACATTACCTTATCGGAGCCAAGGATTATTCACCCGATTCTACAGATGGGGAAAACCAAGGCTTGGAGGATCTGTGTGCCCACAGTCACAAAGCCAGCAGGTGGTGGGCAGAGCTGCCACCCCAAACACAGGCCTGTCTGACTCCAAAGCCAGTGCTCTCTCAACTCCACTACACTATTGGCCTGGTTTAAAAGAACACAGAGTCTGAGTTTTACTAATAATCTCTTCAGTCCTCTGCTACATTCCAGGGTCACCTGGCGCCTCGGCCTGAGGGTAGCTCCACGAGGCAGACTGGTGGCCAAGAGCATCCCGTCTGGGGCCCTGCCAAGCATGTGGATCTGGCAGCTGCAGCAGCTTTAAAGCAAAAAGCCCTTTCCCATTCAGCCTTCAGGGCTCAGGCCTCCAACCAAGGCCGGACAGCAGCCAAGGCTCCCTCGTGACGGCAGCACCAGGAGGGGACCACCTTCCCACCCTCAAGCCTCACACACCTGGTGTGGAAGGCCCACTGCCCTCTCCCAGTCAGCCAGGCACACTGCACTGCCCTCAGGCCACAGGGGAGCCTTTCCTGGGGTCATGACCACTAACTGCCAAGTTCCCATCTGTCCTGTCATTGGTGAGACATCTGTCTTGCCCCCTCAGAATCTACACATCCCAGGATGGGGCCTTGAGTGCTGACAAGACACCCAGCCGTATGACAGCCTTCCTTGGTCCTTCTGGGCAAGCTGGCTGAGAAGCTGAATGGCCCAGAGCCGGGATTCCAGCCGTACCTGACCCATAGCCAGTTTCCCCAACGGCTTCTGCCTGTCTCCCACCACCTTGCTGGGCACACCAGGGGTCCCCACTGCTGACAGCAGGCTGCCAGGCTGGCTTGTTCCGGGCAGCTGACCACTACAGAGGCCCCAACAAGGAAACTGAGTCACACATTCACTTCTCTGCAGCGGGTTTGACCTAACAATTTTGCTAAGACTCTCCTGTAACTACACCTGCATGGGAGGCCAAAGACACAGTGTCCACCCAGGCAACACCTCTACAGAGTGCAAGACTGGATTCAGCCTGATACCTGTCTTAGGGGCCAGGTGAACTGCGGCGCGGGCACACAGTGGGATACCACGTGGCTGCGAGAACAACGGGGACATTCTCGGCCTCTCAACAAGGAGCTCTGTCCGGGAGACAGAGCGAGTAGAGCATGATGAGGGGTGGTGCACACGGCACACTCCCGCCATGGAGATGGGGGGTCACAGTGGGGTCTGAGCGCGCACTGGCTACTTCTGGCAGGACACAGGAGAAGCAGGTGACAGTGGCTGCCCGTGCGGGGGAGGGGGCTCACTCTGCAATGAATATGCATTTTTAATAATTTGGGTATTTTTAATGTGCCCATATCACCTCTATAAAAGTCATTTGAAATCGAAATGGTTTGTAACAGACCATGCAAACGTCCTAGGGATGGAATGACTGTGTGTGTCTCATCCATCAGGGGCTGTCACAGCAGAGCCTGCCCCAGGCTCAGGGCTGGAGGCACCAGCATTCTTTCCGAAGGCACCTGGGCCACCCGTGGAGGATGAATCCCAGCCGGGACCCTCCATGGTCCCCTCTGTATCTGGCTTGCAGGCTCTCCTCAGTCACAAAGCTCAGACCAAGATGCCTGCTGTGGTGAGTGGGCGTATTCTGTAGACTGCAGAGTGCAGCGCCCCAAGGGAATGCCACGGTGCACCACCGCGCACCAGGGCCTCTGAAGCACCCCAGGGCACTACCCCCATCTGAGCACATCCCCCCGACGCTGCCACTGTCCTTGTCTCGGCCCCACTGTCACCAGGATGATCTCCGTGTCCTCAAGTGGTCCTCCTGCCCCCACTCGCCCCTGGTCACAAGGCACCTGCCAATACCAAGTGGATCCACTCCTTCCTCTGTTCCACATCCTCCCATGGCTCCTATCTCCTGGGCCAACAAGGCACGCCTGGCCTGCCCTACTCCTCGCGCCATCCAGACCCAGACACTTGTTTCAAGAGTGGGAGGGAGTAACAAGACAGGCTGACCGACGTAGGAGGTATCCTGGCAGGCTGTGGGCGGGGGTGTCTGAGCCCACCCTCACCACCACACTCCCTGCTCCCCCCTCCTCCGCCCTGGGTCTTGCCTGGTTGGCTCCCTGAACAGGCAGGGCCCACCGCCTGCTCATCCCACAGCTTGCTCGCCTCTTTTCCTCATGTCTCCGCCCAGGACCGGCATTCCCGGCCACCCTCTGGGGAAAGGACTCCCGGCCGCTCTCCCTGCCCTGCCCCGGCCCCATCTCCGTCGTGTACCATGGCTTTCATATGACAGCTGCCTTTGAGTCATCTGTTTCACGTCTGTCTATCCTGGTGGAGGTCAGCTCCACGGAGGCGGGGCCTGTGATCCCTCAACACTGCCCAGCACACAACAGGTGCTCAGTGGACATTAGTTGAGTAAATTAACTAGGTCCATTTGGTGGATGGGGAACCTGAGGCTCAGGTGGGTTCAGGAACTCACCTAAAATCACCCAGACAAAAATCAACCCCGGCCCTAGTTCCTTTTTTCTGGTCCCTGGGGACCAGCCAGCCCGTGTGCCGGGCCTATGCTGGCCTGGACGAGGGCCCCCAGCACCTCAAGCTTCCCTGTCTCTCATTCGGCGGGAGGAGACTCAGAGGTAAGCTGCATTCCTGTCCAAGAATAGTCATGATTCATCCCAGGGTGGGATCCAAAAAAGAATCGCCTGGACGTCTGTTTTGAGTTGGCCGCCCTGCTGCCGTCCAGCCGGCACTCAGAGATGTAAATACGTCCTCCGCGTGGGCCAAATCGTTTCCTTTTGACTGCGGGCCAGCCATTTATTGGCCGTGGCTCTCCCCTGGAGACTGGCGGAGGCAACAATTATAAAAGGGCCCGACCGCCCAGAGCACGGGGCCACACCGGCTTTCTACACCACCTCCTCCTTCCAACAGCTGCAGGGGAAGACTGGCTGAGCAGGGCTTGTTTGCAAATATGACTCATTTCTTTGATTCTAATAAAGTCTAATGATAGTGCTGAGCTCCCAGGGGGCTCGAGGAGCCCAGAGGAAGGCTCGGCTCCAGCCTGAGGGAGGGCATGTGGCCAGGTCTGGCCCGCCTGTCCTCCAGGGTGACCTCGAGGTGGGCTGGCCCTGGGCAGCAAGGACCCACAGGATGGGGCTGAGAGGGGCACAGAGCTCCACGACAAGGCTAGTGTGAAATGATGGTCTCTGGGGCCCGGCGACCTCTCCTGGGGATCTGGGGAAAGGCAGCTCACTGGCTCCTGCTGGGAATGGTGACAGCGCCACGTGGGCTGGGCGTGGGGGTCCAGACCAAGAACTGAAGGTGGGGAGACTCACGCACACAGCACGCCGTGGCCTTGGGCTCCTGGGCCTGGCCTGACTTTCAGTTGGTGACATGGACAGCAGGTGAGTCAGGGTTGGGTCCAGCGCCGATGTCAGGGCTGGGAAGCCTGCCACCTCTAGCTGCGCATGTCACCCCGGGCAGGTCCCTCCCCATCTCCGGTCCTCAGGGTCACCAGGGCCCTCCACCACAGGGCTTGGCTGCTGACTCCCGGCTGTGGGGGCTGGGACCACACTGGCTCTGTTCAACGGAAGAGACTGCAGGGTCTGGTGATGAAAGGGGACTGCCCCAAAGCCACACAGCTGGGGTGTGGGAGCCAGAGCTGACCCTGCCTGTCCTGACATTCCCCCCCGTGGTCCCGCTGCCTCCTCTGTCAAACCAGAAGGAGGGGCACAGCGTCCCTTCCTGCCAAGAGACGCCACCATCCCACATGCCTCCTTCTCTGTGACTCACAGGAGTGTCTGAACACCTGTCGGGCAACATCTGCCGATGGGAAGCACGAACCAGGGACCACAGTGTCGGGCACAGCCGAGAGGAACGAAAGGCAACAGCAGCTGGGTGGGGGCTTCGGCTCGAGGGCAGTGAGACAGCTTTTGGGAGCACCCTCCCTTTCTCTGTGCATGCTACAGCCCAGCCAGCGACAAGCCCCACTCAGCGGAAACTCCGGAGCTAGTCACTATGGTCTGGTGGCTATTTTCAGGCGAACTCAAGTACATTTCACCCAAAGGGAACCCAGGCCTGCTGAAGCCCGAGCCCTGAGGCCCTGCAGGCACCCAGTGCTCAACGTACATCTAGCCTCTCCTCCCCCCCCAGAGCCTCTGCTTCCTAAGTCATGTCCAGAAAACACAGATTCAACCCATCACTCCCCTTCTCATATGTCTACATGCATGGTTCCTTCTCCTGAAGGCCAAAGCTCAACCTTACCAGCCTCAAGCTTCTTAACCCTTCCTGTCCCCACCACCTGTACAGCCCGTGCATCCTAGGCTCTGGCCCAACCAATTCTTGCTGTTCCCAAACGTGTGCTTCAGAATGTCATGCCCCTGTAGGGGCTAATCCCTCTTCTCTTCCTGCACTCAAGCAATCCTCCCGCCTCAGCCTCACAAAGAGCTGGAATTACAAATGTGAGCCCCCATGCCCAGCCAGATTCTGGACATCATTTGAAGGGAGAGCCAAGAGGAACTAGGGCTTGGACGTGGGGTCTGAGACTTCCACGCAGACCCTCCCTGCAGACCAGCTGACTGCAGCTCTCCTGACCTCAGGACTCCACATCCTTATCTTCCCAACGCCTGACCTCTCCGTCCACTCCCCACAGTCCTGCACTTCTCTCATGAAGAGATGGAGTTTGTCTCCCCCACCTCTTGAGTCTGGGTTCACCTTGTGACTTTCCTTGGCCAACAGGACATTAGCAAAGATGATGCAAGCAGAAGCCCGAAAAGTGCTTGGGTGTGCCCATTTGTTGTTTCCGGAGTCTGAGCTAGCCTGCTGGGTGATGAGACCACATGGACTCAGGAGGTCTCATGTCTGAAGGAGAGTCTGGACGACGCCCAGACACCGCCTCTGCCTGAAAGCTCTGAGGAGACTTCGTGGACCGACGGACCCCAGGCTCAGGGAGTCGGCTGCCCCCTACTGCTTCTCTTTCCTTTCCACAGCTCCACCAAGAGAAGAGAAGGCGCTGGGAGGCAGAGCCGGGCTGTCCTCACCCGCGGTGCCCAATCCTCGGCTGGACCTCAGCCGAGTTCCCTGGCCGGTGCCTCTGGCCTAGGTCTGCACTGAGGAGGCGGGACACGGGAGGCAGGGCGGTTCTGAGCCTGACTGCCTCCTCCGCGCACCCTAGTCTTCCCAGGATCTAGAAGCTATTTCTGAATGTTCAGGGCGTCCCGGGATGGTCTGCTGGAGCCCGTGGCTGAGGAGCGTTGTGAAGGTCAGAGCACGAGGCAGCACGAGGCAGGCCTGCGGCAGGATTCTCTGGAGAGAGCAAGTCCACCTGGACCGTGTTTATCTCTGGAGAGTTCTGGTTCTGCAGCCTGCAGAACCAGAACTCTCCAGAGATAAACACTGTCTTCTGGCAAAGAATATGGAGTTGGGGTGCTCAGATAGGGATTCTAGAAGGCCAGGTTCTCCAGGAAAGCAGCCTGTAGAACCAGAACTCTCCAGAGATAAACACTGTCTTCTGGCAAAGAATATGGAGTTGGGGTGCTCAGATAGGGATTCTAGAAGGCCAGGGTCCTAGGATCCCCCAAGGGCCCATTCTGTGGGATGGGCGGCAGAGAGGTCTGAGTGGGGACCAGCTACCCAAGGACCTCACAGGGTGCCTGCAAGCTCCTTCTCCACGACTCCTTGGGCCTCGGACAACAGAGTCAAAGCAGAACCCGGAAGATGAGGCCCTTTTCCAACAGAGGGGCCCTTATGGGTGCTGGAGGAGGGGCGATTCTTGAAGGTCATGACATTTAGGAGTTTCAAGTGCCCCTGGGGGGCAGTTTTATCTACTGTGAGGACACTCAGTAATGAGCAAGGACCCACGTTTACCAGGCAGGTACTCAAGGCTAGCCCTGCAGGACCTGGCACAGGGGAGGCCGCCCTATAACCCTAGGAGTCGGCACACCACCTGGCCCTGTGCATGCCCCTGCCAGTTCCCTGGGTGGGGCAGGGTCGGTCTCCAGGCTGTGCCAAGAACAGCAGAGAAAGGACAGGGCTGTGCCTCGGGCCCCATTCAAGTGAGAAGAATGAAGTGCCAGCATTCTTTGTCTGTAAACTCAGCTCTGGGGGAGAGGGGGCAGGAAGGCCGAGGGCAAGGAATGTGCCTTTAATGTCCTCTGCTTGCGAGGGGGAAAGACAGACACATGAGGGGCCCTCAGTCCAAGCAGGCCTGGAGACCTGCTGTGAGCACAGACTGAAGGCCCACGGGCAGCGACAGCAACATGGGCCACCCGAGCAGGGCTGCACACACCAAAGGAGGCCAACGGACCCTTTCCTTGCCTGGGATTTCCCAGCCGGATGGCAAAGCATGGCTGGGGCCAGTCAGCAGACTCCCTCCTCTGGTCTGTCTCCTGGGCCCATTTCCAAGAGGCAGGTAGACGCTTTGACAACAGCAAAGCCACACATGAAGGAGGAGGACTGTCACCTCGTGATGAGGGAGCACCCCCTATCCCTAACAGCACCCCTGCCCGAGCTCACCGCCTCCACGCAGGGCCTTATCTCAGTCATATCCAAGGTTGAGGTGACACACGTGAGTGCTGAGCCCCAAGTTCAGGGGGAAGAAGAGGGAAAAGGACACACTCACACCCGTCCAATCAGCCTCCACGTTCTGTGCAGAGGCCCTCCGTGCAGACCAGCTGATTGGGGCTGCCCGACCTCAGGACTCCACATCCTATCTTACTGACGCCTGACCTCTCTGCACACTCCCCACAGTTAATGACCACATTGTGGGAAACCATACATTGCCCACAGTCCTGCACTTCTCTCATGAAGAGACAGAGTTTGTCTCGCCCACCTCTTGAGCCTGGGTTCACCTTGTGGCTTTTTTTGGCCAACAGGACATTAACAAAAATGATGCAAGCAGAAGCCTGAAAAGTGCTTGGGTTTGCCCATTTGTTGTTTCTGGAGTCTGAGCTAGCCTGCTGGGTGATGAGACCACATGGCCAGCCAGCTGCCCCTGACACCAGTCAACAGCCAGCCAAGACCCCGAAGAGCTACACTGAGGACCCTGCAGCTGACTACAGACACACCAAGGAGCCCAAGACCAGAAGAGCTGCCCAGCCGAGCTCAGCCCACACTGCCAACAAGCAGAAAAATCAAGAGCTAAATAAATGGTCCTTGCTTAAACCACCAAGTTTGGGGATGGCTGTTATACAGCAAAAGCTAACTGATACATATTTTCACTCTATCCACTCACCTTTTTGCCTGAGTAACTACTTCAGCTTGCATTTTTCTCTGTGTACTAACAGAGTATATTTTTTCTAAAATACATTAATAAGAAAATTGTATATTTTTTTCTAAAAAATATACTTTCAAAAAAGTATCTTTTTTCTAAAATACAATAAGAAAATTGCATCATTTTCAGACAACATAAGTATGCATACCTGTCTCTGGGAAACAACCTTCACAAGGATCCTACAGGGGGAGGAGCAATTCATTCCTCTTATTTGACAGTTAAAGAAACTGAGGCTCAGAAAGGGCGAGTGACTTGCCTAAGGTTAAGCAGCCAGCAAGTGGCAGAAGCAGGATTTGATTCCAGGACTATCGGTGACCAAAGGCATAAAGCTTTTCTGCAGACCTGTGCCCTCCTCCCAGCCCTGAGGACAGTGACACCCACATCCCTGGGGAGATGAGGGAGTGGGCTGTCCTCTCTGCGCCACCCACGCCCTCCTCCCTCCTTCCGTGAGGCAGCCTTACTCCCAGAACTCGATGACCGGGGAGGTGAAGTTGGAGGCGCTGAGGGTGACCCAGAGACTCTTGTTCTTGCGCATGGTATCCTCCAGGCAGTGGGGCGTGTTCCAGCTGTGGTTGCAGTGCGCCCAGGGCAGCTCCTTCTGGAAGGAGTGGAACAGGTAGTACGTGGCCCAGGCCAGGATGATGATGTAGTAGATATTCAGGAGGGACACAATCACGATGGAAGCATAGCCGATGCCTGCGGGTTGGGCAAACAAGGCAAGCACACGTCACGAGGGAGGCCAGTCCCACCGCGGCCGCTACTCAGCTGCGGCATCCCCAGGACTGGGGCCAGAGGAGCCCTTCAACAGTGACCACCAGAGGAGAGAAGCTGAAAGCATGGATCTTCAGATAAGCCGGGTGGTTGGATGAATCAAAGGATGGATGGAAGAGGAGCTAGAACACTGAGTGGATGTTCGACAGACGGACAGACAGGGGAGTGAACGGATGGATGGATGGTTGGCTGGCTGGCTGGTTAGACGATGGACAGACAGGTGAATGAACAGATGGATGACGAGATGGACGGGTGGCTGGCTGGGTGGTTAGCCAGATGGACAGACAGACAGGTGAGTGAACACATGGGTGGATGAACAGACAGATGGTTGGTTGGTAGACAGTTAGATGGACGGACAGATAGCTGAGATGATGAGTGCTGGATTGCGAGATGAATGTCCGTCTGTCTCACAAGCTTTTGGAGGGCTGTTTGGATGGTGGCTGGCTAGAAATGTGGGCAGATGAACGGATGGACAAATGAGGATGGGCAGGTGAACAGCAGACGGACCGTCTGGTCACTGAGTGGTTTGAGGGCAGAGGGAAAGAGTTATGTGATGACTGAACAGACTCACATCTAGCTCTCTCCCTGCCAATTAAATCGTAACAGTAATGATTTTTAGTGTACACTAATCACTAAGCATAGGACCGATTAAGCTACCGTTCATTTGATGCCGACTATGTATACAAAACACTTTTACATGGCGATGTCGTTCTGTCTTCACAGCAACCCTAAGACGTAATCATGTTCCCATATTTGTTTCACAACTGAAGAAATTGAGGCATAAAGTGACACTCTCAAAGTCACAGGACTATCAAGAGGAGGAAATGGGACTTGACCTCAGACAGAAAGCCGTGTGAAGCTTAGTGCCTGTCTGCTGCCCTCTATCACCAGGCGGCTGCAGGCTGATCCATGCAACAGCCTGGAGAGGCGGCGTGGCGGGCCCGCCTAGCAGCACTGTGTGCCAGGCATGTGCCACGCTTCCCTTCCCCTACCCCTAAGCAGCAGCATCTGCATCACGCCCCTGCTGTGCTCACTGCTGTCTTATGTCAGCTCGGAGGCAAAAGATGTACCCAAGGCTCCAAAAGGTCCAGCAAACAGTAGGTGCTCAAGGAAAATGCGTGAAACAGATACACACTAGGCCCAGGTGACCTGTCCCATACTCACCAGAAAACAAGGGGCAGATCCTCTCCCAGCAGGTGATGCCCCCTTCAGAGGTGTACTGGCCTATGATTATCTCCAGGAAAAACACAGGCAGGCCGCTCCCAAACAGGAAAATAAAATACGGTATTAGAAACGCACCTGTGGAGAGAATGGAATGAGAGTCAGGCTGCCCTGTCAGGACTGACGGAGGAGGTGCTCACACCCATGACCTTCCAGCCAACGAGTCAGAAAGAATAAGTGGGGGTAAAGCCAAATGCAGACCCAGCCAACAAGACCAGGCCCCACTCACCATCTGGTGGGTGTTACCTTCAGCTTGTCCTCCCTCTCAGTATCGTCCCTGTCTTCCCGTTCTCTCAGTTTCTTCCCTCCCTCCCAGCATCTTCATGTCCACCAAGTAGCTTGAGCCTTGGAGCCACTCTGCCTACTGCCTGCCCTCTCATGTCTGTCCCTCTAAGGCCCGCTTGGCCCATGAGACCCATCTCATGTAGCACTTTAGTGGGCCTTTGCCTACCCGCCCCCCCAGGCCTGCCAGGATCTATCTAGGCAGGGTGTGTGGGCAAGGAGCAGGAGGTGGGGGTTTCCAGCTGGGGATGGGACCCGGGAGAGGAATGAGGGCAGAGCATTGGACAGGGGTTCCTACCTGGTGTCCACTAATGGCTTCAGCGGGTCCATAAACCCAAAGAACCTGTGGGCAACTTGGGTCTAGTGTATGTGCTTTGTTCTGGGGAGCGTCTAGGACACTCATCAGAGTCCCAAATGGGCCTGAGACCTACAAAAGGTTAAGAAACCAGGCTCTAAGAAAGGGTCCCCAGAAGGCAGGCCCCCTGACATGGCGGCACACAGCATGCCCGTCTCTGCTGACCAACGAGCCTCTGACAACGGGCAGTCATCAGCAGGGAGCAGCTCCTCCCTAGTCAGTCCTCTTCAAGCTCCTCTCACGGCACCAGTGAGAAAGTCTCCATTGGGTGCTGCCTGACCTTAACACCTCTAACAGAAGACCTGTCAGAAGATTCTAGCTCAGAGCCTTCAGCAGGCAAAAATACGAAACCCAAACCCAAAACCCAAACCCACCAATGAATCAACCTAACCAAGAGGGTCATTATGTGTAAAAAGTATCTTCATGGAATTTTTTTCCCTGAATACCTTTGTGTTGTAGCAAACAAGACTGATTTTTCATTTACAGGGCAACTTCCTTGCTTTTTGGACTACATTAGATGAAGTGAGAAAAGCAAAAGCAAAGACAAAGCAAGGAACAGTTGGAGGCAAGTAGAGATGGGAAATCCATGGAGGGGGCAGGTGAGTGTCTGAGGCTTGGCAGACATGGGTCTGGCCTCACCCCACCTCGGCCAAGATGGCCAACTGGAGAATCAGAGAAAGCAAGGAACCTGCTCAGAACACAAGAGCCTGACAGAACAGCACCCTGATTCTTACTTATGCTCCCCTCCTGTCTCTAAGGGGGACTGGGGGCATGGCAGACTGGCCAGGGCGATGTCAGGCAGGGGCCAAGGAAAAGCAGGGCACAGAGAGGCAACCCACGCTTGGCCCCACCCTCCACCTCCAGTGCCACTCTGTCGGGAGGGGCTCCCTTGCAGCCCAGTCCAGACTTACCTCCACCATTTTTGTAGCAGAGGTACGGGAAACGCCAAACATTGCCCAAACCCACGAAGCCGCCAGCCACGGAGAGCACAAAGTCGATCTTGCTGGACCACTTCTCCCTCTGTGGAGGCTTCCCCTCGGCCTCATCCTCGGGCCGTGTGCCCGGGCTCTTCCCCGGTGAGGGCTTCAGGATGTCCTTGTGGAAGTCTTTCAGACACTGCAGCTTCTCCTTGGTGGCCATCTTGTTTTCTATGGGGAACAAAACAGAAGCAATGTGCAGCTGACAAGGGCCCGCCCGCGTGTCCCAGGCACAACCGTCCCCTCCCCATTCAAGGCCAGCTCCTGCCTATCTAGGCCTGAGGCAGGCACCTGGCACCTGTCCTCTGTCCACTGTGCTGACAACAACATTCTGGGTCATTCAGACTCCCTCAAGAGATGTGGGACCTCGGGACTCAGGTTGAGGGCACTGGGGACACCTGCAATCCACAGAATTGACAGGGTCCATTCCTCAGGCACCTGATGACCAGAAACACTGGGGGGCCCATGTCTGCTGTCCCCAGATGTCATCCATCAGCCTGCCCTGGCCCTGGCACTGTCTTCACAAAATGCAACACACCCTAGGCAGTCCTAGGTACTTTCCCAATAACAGCCTGCCTGCACTCTCTAGAAGCTAACAGATATTATTTTCTAAATTCGGATCTACATTAAAAAAACAGGGCCGGGGCACAGTGGCTCACGCCTATAATCCCAGCACTTTGGTAGGCCGAGGTGAAAGGATGCCTGAGCCCATGGGTTCAAGACCAGCTTGGGCAATTTGGCAAGACCTCATCTCTACAAAAAATCAAAAATTTAGCTGGATGTGGTGGTGTGCACCTGTAGTTCCAGCTACTTGGAAGGCTGAGGCAGAAGCATCGCCTGAGCCCAGCAGGTCAAAGCTGCGGTGGCTATAAGCATGCTACCACACTCCAGCCTGGGCTACAGAGTGAGACTCCGACTCAAAAAAACAAAACAGATACTCTTATTTCATGAATGCCGCACCATAGCACCCAGCCCATGGGGTGCCCGTTTATAAATGTGTACAAAGTGGGTCAATGGATATGAAGAGGAAGGGGGTTTCAGGCTGGAATGAAACAACATATGAGATGGGTTTTCATCCAAGAACAGAAAATGGACATTTAGGAAAATGCATTTGCAATTTATTAGCTGGCTGGATTCTCTACGGCAGAAAAAAATCAGAGATTTGCAGAAAAAAACCGGGTTGGGATTACAAACGAGTGCTCGTGAATCTCCACCCACCCACCTCCTACGGCTCTCTGGGTGTTCCCGCCCCAAGGCCAGCTCAGTAGATCCCATCAGTCGGGCCCCTTGCCCTCTCGTTTCCCATTGGATTCAGCCACTGGGAGGCCCCAGAGAAGGTCGGATTTCCTGAGCCAACTCCTGCAGGACCCCACTGCAGAGGGAGGCCTGCCATCAGCCAAGCACTCCTCTTTCTGTGCTTCCCAAGATCCCCCACACTCAACTGTCCCTGGCAGCCCATGAGGGCCACAGTCACATCAGGGCTGGCCCTCTGCGCATGAGGTGAACGCCACTGGTTCTCCAAGAGCTGACAAGGGTCATCAAGAGCGTTCTGAGTCCTCATCCACAGGGAGAGGACAGAGGTCAAGGCTAGGTCCCCTGCCTTCGAGGGCTGACCCACAACATGGCAGAGGGACACAGAATTCAGATGAGCTGGGAGAAGCCAGAGCTAGAGGGCCTACTCCATCCGCCCCTCTCTGAACCTCAGTTTCCCCATCTGCAGAATTAAAAAGGATGACAGCAAAGGTGGCTGACTTACAGCCAAGCAGCCGGGGAGGGGCCAATACTGAAGTATCAGATTTCAGAAAAAAGTTGAGACTTCTAGGTTATCTTAAAAAACCAGAAGATTAGGATCACGCCACAGTGGGCTCTCAGTCCTCATGGGAGCCACCCTTCCATGGGCACACCCTCAGCTCACCACCCAGCCCACAGGACATGGCGCCCAGCTGGCTCCGTGGGCATCGAGTTTGTCTTCTCGTCAGGACGCCTAATGCTCCCTGAAAACACTGTGTTCATATCCTCACCTCCCTGCTGACCATCCCCTCAACCAGAATAGGGCTCCTGGGGACAAAGACCTCATCTGCCTCGCACACTGCTGTGTTTCCAAGCCTGGCACCATGCCTGGCACGCAGTAGGGTGTCAAGCAAGAGCTGCCTGATTGACAGCTCCCAGAGTGGTATCCACAAGCAGCTGGGAACTGCAAACCCCAGCTCTACCGCTTCCCAAGTTGCCAGGCTCAGAGGCTCACAGGTGTGTGAGTCGGGGCTGCTTGAGGACTTCGGGTGTGAAGAGGGGAAAAGGGGACGTGCCGGCCTGGCCCCAGCCACCGGGCTCACAGGGGCTGTGCTCTGAGCAGCAGAGGCACAAAAGCACAACAAAACCCCTGCGTCCCCCCACGCCTCCTTCCTCTCCCTGGCTGGGGTGGGGGACCCTGATTGTTTCGCTATCTGGCGGCAAGCAGACCAAGAAAGGCTTCCTGGAGCTGCCAGGCAACTCACAGAGCCCTTCCTCTGTCTGCTGGAGCATCCGCGCCGCTGTTCTCTGCCCTGCTCCCTCGGGGCCAGGCGCGGGATTCAGCGGGCCAGCGGCTACTGTAAAAATAGCCGGAGCAGCCAGCATTGTTCCAGCATTAATCTGCACAGCCCCTGATGGTTATCTGGCGGCCCATTGTGGGCTGCTGGGGGGCGCATAATTGGAGGATGTGAGACTCCCTCCCTCGGAGGAAAGGCACTTCTCAGGGAGTCACCCCAAGCTCTGCACCAAGAAGGCTGGGCCCACCCTGCTGGACGAGGTTGGCTGGGCCTTCGCACTGAAGGGGAGGCAGCCAGCTTCTGCTCACGTCCCCAGCTAGGGGAAGGGGCCCTCGTGACCTCACAGGTACTGGGGACTGTAGATGCTTTGTCCCCACTAGAAGCTGAGGTCTGCTTTCCTGTGGCGCTATGTGGTACCCTGTGAGACCCACTTGCCACACTGACACTCAAGAGAACCCACTAGAAACCTGGGGTGAGGGGGCAGCAGCTGGGGTTCTCTAAGGTCCTTTGCTCCAGGCTCCAGTTTTCTACAAAACAAGGCCTCTAGCCCTCTCCACTCAGGACCCCATCATTCCACAGCCTGTAATTAAGCTGGGATGGGAGGGTGGGAGCCTTGAATGGGGCAGAGCAGGGGCCTGTCACGTGCCTGGCATTGTGGGGGTCTCCCCACTCCTCCTTGTCAAGGTGTAACCACCTCTCTACCTACAGGGGCTGCAGTCACAGGGCCACCTGACCTTGGAGAAAACAGCCAGCAGCCCTGCTCCTGCAGATCCCATTCCAGCAAGACCCGCCTGGACATTCCTGGCATCCACCCACATCCCTGTCACCATGGCAACCGCAGCTCCAGCACAGGCATCTGTAGCAGCCTCCTCACAGGTCTCCCTGCTGCTACTGGGCCCACCCCTGTCTGTTCTCAATGCAACAGCTGGAGGCAACTTAGAAAGCATCATCAGATCGTAACACCACCCTCCAGCCTCCAGTCACCCCAGAAGAAAACACCAGCTCCTTACCAGGCCCACCAGGTCTCTACACGAGTCTCTTCTGACCCACTGGCCCCATTCCCCCCGCCCCTTCTGCTTGGGACACAGCCACACAGAACTGCTTTAGTCCCAACCTTCCCACCTGCTGCTGGAACCTCAGTGTAGGAAGCTCCTGGCTCCTCACCCGCTGCCCCAGGTCCTCTAGGGAAGCCTGGCCCCTGGATAAGCCCTGACTCCGAAGCTGAGAATCACTTCCTGGCAAGGCGACCCCAAGCAAATTACTCGACCATTCTGGTCCTCAGTGTTCTCTGCTGTGAAATGGGGGTAACTGCGCCCAACTTGTGGGGCACTGTGAGGGTTAAATGAGGGGGGAAAGAAAGTGCTTAGGACAGTAGAGGGCACACAAGTACTCCCAAAACAGGAGCTGATACTGTGACTGCTGTGATTACTGCTTGATTATTACCAGGCCCACCCCGACCTTGGGGCATACAGAGCCTTCGTCCTAGTCCTACCAGGTGAGATCGGCAAGGCCCAGAGACAAGTGGCACTCCAAGGTCACTCAGCTGGTAGTGACAGTGACAATGATGCTATGCCCAAACCCTTGGTTATGTCTCTGCAGTCGAGGCTCAGTCTGACCTCAGACAACACCTTCCCTGGAGTTCCTGGAGTACCTCTGTGCATGTCTCGGCCTCACAATTAGGCCATCACCCCGCCACAACTGGCACCCCTCAGAGCAGGCATGCTCAGAAGCCAGTCCCCTTCCACAGGCTCCCAGCAGCCTGCTTCCTTGTGTCTGCTGACCAGAGCTGTTTTCCTTGGCAATGAGCCCAGGGTTATTTTGTAGTGGCCCAAGATACATAATTCCCCATTTTAAGAGCTTCCTCTTTGGTTATTACAGCTACAAGCAATTAGAATTGACTCTATACAGAGGCTCTGGGACGAAGCTTCCCTCACCACCCAGTTGAATGCTCTCTCTGTCTCTGTTCCAGGGGTGGCAGCCAGAGCCAGCCATGCCTGAAGACTGACTTACAGATCACCTGGTCAGATCTGGCATGTACACGGCCATATTTAACCCAGTGTCAGTGACACAGTGAATTTCTAAGATATTCTTTTGTTCCCTCCCTGTTTAAAACTATCATATTTTTTTGGCTGGGTGTGGTGGCTCACACCTGTAAACCCTGCACTTCAGGAGGCTGAGGCAGGAGGATTGCTTGAGCCCAGGAATTCAAGACAACCTGGGCAATATAGAGAGACCTGGTCCCTACAAAAAAAAAATCAAAGAAATTAGCCGGGCATAAGTAATGCCTGTAGTCCCAAGTCTGTAGGTCTGATGGGCTCCCAGCTACTTGGGAGGCTGAGGCGAGAGGACCACTTAAGCCCAGGAGTTTAAGGCTATGGTGAGCCATGATCATGCCACTGCCCTCCAGCCTTGGCAACACAGTGAGACCTCAACTCAAAAAAACAAAAACACAAACCTTCCAGATTTCGGAGTTCCTACTCTGCTGAGCTGTTTATAAACACGATTTCCTACTCCCTCAACACCCTCACTGTGGAAGCAGCTGTGGTACGTTTGCAGATGAGGGAAGCTGAGGCTCCCACAGGAAGTGAGTGGCCTGGCTGAGGCTCACCCTGGGTGTGAAGGAGGGGGGTCCCAGGAGAATCCCTCCAGCCTGCCCAATGCCTGAGCCCTAAGCTCAGGGACAGGAGGGCTCTGCACGCTGGCAAACGGTGAGGCGGTGAGCAGGCTGGGACTCTGTGCCCTGCGCTGCCTCCCCCCGGCCTCGGACTGAGGTGCAGATGCTGCCGTGGCTGCCTCCCCCAGCACTTGCCACCTCAGTCCATGGCTTCGGGCAAACCAAAGCCTTGCTACTTTTTCTGGAATGGGCTGACTAGAGCTTCGGGCGTTCTCTGTACCCACCCTGCCTGCCTCACCATCCCCTGCCGAACCTGAACCTTCTCGAGTAAGCAACCAGCGTCCCACAGAGAACGACGATTTACATCTCTGTTGTCCACCACTTGACCACTCAGGAGCTTCTGTCACTTATCTCACAAGAGGCCAGGGACTCGTCTGTATCCTCCTTGGCATGCTCCCTGCCCCAAAGTGCCCAGCACACAGCCAGCCTCTGGGCCAGCTTTGAGAGTTCACTGTTTGTTAGCAACCTCTTGAGGGTCAGGTGAGTTGTTGTGCCGGTTGGCCAAGTGGCTCTCAGAATCCCAGAACTGGGGCAGAAGGAGACCTGGATGACACACCCACTTTACAGGTGGGGGAATCTAAGGCTTGGCTGGACCCCTACCCACGCTTTCCAGAGCGGGTGTCTCTCTCCTGTCCTCATTTCTCTGTCCACTCCAGAGTCAGATTCTGGGCTCACTGACACTACCACTAAGCTGTACGACCCAGAGCAAGAAGCAACTCTCTGCACCTCAGTTTCCTCATGGTAAAAATAATACTAGAGATTAAATAAGATGATGCCTGGATAGCATTCAGAAAGGCTTGGCACACACCAAGTGATCAATAAAATCAGCTATTACTGAGGAAAACAGCCAACCATATTGGGATTTTATTATAGTACACGGCAGACATTACACCTCAAGTGTTTTTCGAAAAGAAAAAGTGGATGGTGGGGGAACTGGGGAACTGTAGGTGAAAAGACACAAAATTTCAATTACACAAGGAATAAGTTCAATAGACCAGGGGTCTCCAACCCCAGGCCACGGTACCAGTCTCTGGCCTGTGAGGAACTGGCCACACAGCAGAAGGTGAGCAGCAGGCAAGCAAAGCTTCATCTGTATTTACAGCCGCTCCCCATCGCTCACACTACCGCCTGAGCGCCGCCTCCTGTCAGATCAGCAGCGGCATTAGCTGCTCATAGGAGTGCGAGCCCTATCAAGAACTGCACGTGTGAGGGATCTACGTTGTGCGTTCCTTATGAGAATCTAATGCCTGAGGTGGAGCTGAGGCGGTGATGCTAGTGCTGGGGAGAGGCTGCAAACACAGACTAACATGAGCAGGGAGGTTTGACTGCACCGAGCCCGTAATAAGTCAGTTGCTTGTAGACTCATCTCAAAACCCATATTAGTGAGTGGCAAGTGAGCTGATGTACTTCAACTGTACAGCTGCATCTGGGGGCAGGCTTAAAGTTAGAATCTAACACTTACTTTAGTCCATGCTTGCCCACCCATGATCTTATTTGCCACCTTCATCCACGCCTCTTTTTTTAAAAATGGTGAGCTGCATAATCATTTCTTTATATATTACCATGGAATAATAATAGAAATAAAAAGTACAATAAATGTTATATGCTTGAGTCATCCCGAAACCATCACCCACCCCGTCTGTGCAAAAATTGTCTTCCGTGAAACCAGTCCCTGATGCCAAAAAGGTTGGTGACTGCTGCAATAGACCTATTGTATGGTACAGTGACCAGAGTTAATAACAATACACTGTATGATTAAAAACTGGTAAAGAGCAGATTTAAGAGTTCTTGTCACAAAAAAAAATGGTGAGTATGTGAGGTCATGCATAAGTTAATTGGCTTTATTTAGCCATTCTACAATGTATACATATATCAAAACATCACACAATACACCATAAGCTTATGCAATCTTTGTCAATTAAAAAAATTTTTTAAAGAAAAAGCTGCAGTCGGGCTCGGTGGCTCAGCCTGCAATCCCGCGCTTTGGGAGGCTGAGGTGAGTCGATTGCCTGAGCCCACGGGTTCGAGACCCTCCTGGGCAACTTGGCGAGACCTCATCTCTGCAATAAATCAAAAAATTAGCCGGGTGTGGCAGCACACGCCTGTAGTTCCAGCTACTTGGAAGGCTGAGGCGGAAGGATCGCCGGAGCCCAGCAGGTTGAGGCTGCAGTGGCCAGGAGCAGCCACTGCGCTCTAGCCTGGGTGACAGAGTGAGACTCCAACTCAAAAAAAAAAAAAAAAAGAAAAAGCTACATTTATTGAGCACTGACTGCAAACACATTCATTTAGCACTGTACTAAGAGCTTCAGGGGCATTTTCTTAGTTAATCTCCTCGATGGGCACTGTTATCACCTGTATTCTGCTGAAGAGGTGCAAAGATGTGATGTCACTTGCCTGTGGTCACACAGTGTGTAAAAGGCCACTTGAGCTTCAAAGCACCCCCAGTCTGTCGTGGCCTCCAAAGTCCATGTTCTTCAACCCCTGCAGCTGCTATGGGTACCCGTTTTACAAAGCGAAATGGGATCTGTGAGCTGAAGGGGACCAGCTAGCCACTTAGGGACCTCGACAAGGGCCCAGGGACGTGCAGGGCCACGTGATGGAAAGGGGGTTGGGAGGTTGGGTGGAGCCAGGAACTGGAAAGCAGGCATGCTGCGGTCCCGGGCCAGCTGATGAGACAGCACAGACTCTAGGGCAGGACGCTGAGCGCTATGGACTGAGTCCTCCTGTAGCTCACAGGAGCGTCTGGTAGGTCTGATGGGCTCCTTGGAGCACTGTCTGCATGGGTCCCAGGCCAGGCACAGGCTTAGTGCGTAGGAGAGCTGGGATCCACAAGCAATGTCTGCCTCTGGCATGCTCCTTAGAACACTCCTTGGCCTCAATGCTCAACATTAAAGCACCAGAAAAACAGCTGAATTGAGTTAAGGGCGCAACTCCACTCTCTAACTAGAGCTGCTGTGTTTGAAAAAACCGTAGAAATTCATCAAACACCTCCCTCGTTGTTTTTTTTTTTTTAATTAAAAAAAAAATTCAGCCGGGCTCGGTGGCTCAGCCTGTAATCCCATGCCTTTGGGAGGCTGAGGTGAGTGGACTGCCTGAGCCCACAGGTTCGAGACCCGCCTGGGCAACTTGGCGAGACCTCGTCTCTACAATAAAATCAAAAAATTAGCCGGTCGTGGTAGCACGCGCCTGTAGTTCCAGCTACTTGGAAGGCAGAGGCGGAAGGATCACCGGAGCCCAGCAGGTCGAGGCTGGAGTGGCCGGGAGCGGCCACTGTACTCCAGTCTGGGTGGCAGAGTGAGACTCCAACTCAAAAAAAAAAAAAAAAAGTTCACGTTTTAAAGATGTAACGTAATTGACTGGTGTGGCCTGTGACCTCTGTCATCCATCCCCGAGGAAAGGCTAACTCCATCAGGGCAGCTCCAATGCCTCCAGGGGACAGAGCATGGGAGGCCAGTGGGAGAGGCCAGGGAGGTGCGGGATGCAGGGCCTGGGGGCTATCCCCGCGGGCGGCTCTCTCAACTCCCTGCGCCTGCCTGCCTGCCTGCCTGCCGTTGCTGCCTTTGGGCCTGGGGCCCACTGGGACCAGACACTCCTGCTTCTCAAGAGCTGCTGAAATCTGGGTGCTACACACAGCTATTTTCTATCTCCAGAACACCGGGTGGGCCAAACACACACATGGAGGGGGCAGGACTCGGTCTGTAGCCAGTGTATCCTCTCTGGTCACACTACTGCCCAGGTCACTTAAGGCGGCCGTGGTGAAGGGTAGCATAGGCTCGTCTGGAGATGCGGAGCAGGCCTGCCGACAGCCCAACAGCCCGTCAGCCTGTCCCAGTGAGGTCATCCAGGAAGCCAGGCATTGTTTTGCCCGGAACAAAGTTGAAACAATGAGCAAAAATACCGTGGCCCCAGTGAAAGTGAATTCTGCTTGGGGGATTGTTACAACGCGCCATCTCTGGGGACAGGGCTGGGTGTCCACCCAGGGCTTGGCGTCTGTGGGCGAGGCCCCGCCCTCTCCTGATCTCACTGTACTCCCACTCCACCAAAGCAGGGGTCTACCTCAGAGAAGCCCAGCCGTGCTGAAAGCCCCTGCCTGGCTCACACCCACCCTTACCCACAGAAGCTGCCCCTCCCAGGCCTCAATAACCTCACCTCTCACAGGAAACGGAGGTTTGGGGAGGGAGAGGTCCCCCCCAGGACGGTGGGTCACGATTTGTACCCAAGTCCCGACTCCGTGATGTTGGTGCCACACAGGGGGGAGGTGACTTTTGGATAGGGACCAGCTAGACCTGGCAGTTCTTAGTCTGTGGCTTAGAGGAAAGGTGGGTAAGGGGAGCTGGTGCTGCAGGGAAGTGGCCTCCACGACAGTGCCACAGTGAGAGGGCACAGCGTGAGTCCCAGACACAGCTTTTCATCTTCCCCTCCTAACCAGTTCATAGGGACACACAAGGTTGGGGGACTGGGTGCAAACCGTCTTACCCTCTTCTTGGCCCAAACCCCCAGAGAGCCACAGACACGGCAGGAGGATGCTGCTGTGCCAGCTGCAGAGGGGAGGGAGGAGGCGGCAGGAGCTCCTTGGGACAGGGCTGGGCCCGGGGAAGTGCGGGGGTGAGGCAGGATGGCGGGGGCACACACCATGCCTAAAGAGAGGTGCTCCAGGGCACAGCCTGAGCAAGCGGCCGAGTGGAGGGAAGGGCAGTGGGCCGGGTCAGAGTGGCCACAGGGCCAAGTGACTTCCCCTGCACCTCAGAGGTCTGGGCCAAAACGGGAGCAAGGATGCTATGGAGCAGGGACTGTTGAAGAGACACTGACTGAGAACCTGCCCTGTTTGCCAGGCACCCTTAGAAGCCGGGCACCACAGGGCTGAGCGCTAAGGAGCCATCACACAGGAAGTGGAGATGGGCACAAAGTGCACGAAGCAGTAGGTGCTTACGACGGCACCAAGAGGACGCAAGGCGGGATGAGTGTAAGTCAGGACCAGCACTGTCCCCTGAGGACTTGCTGTGGGCAGGCCCTGGGCTAAGCAGAACAGGCACAACTCACTCACTCACTCCGCAGCAGCCCCGAGAAAGGAACAAGCCCAGACAAGTAAAGCCACTCGCCCGAGGTCACGTGGCTGGGATCTGAACTCCAGGGATTTGAACACCCGGCCATGCTCTGAGCCACACTGAAGCCGGGCTCTGCATGGTGTAGATCTGGGGAAACAGTGGAACAGCATGTATGAAGAGGGGCATGCTGAACCAGGGAAGAAACAGAGAAGCGCAGTCTGTGGGAGGGAAAGAGGCCCAGGGCCCCAGGGCCAGGGCTAGATCTGGATTCATCCTGAGTTCTGTGCCGTCCCGGTGGGATTCAACCGCTCCCACTCTGTCCCGGTCGGGTTCATCCCTATGGGCACTTGGGGCTTTCTGGAGGAGCTGCCCAGCTTCCTCCTCAGGAGAGCCCGTGGGGCAGGCGGCCAGAATACGCTCCCTTTGGCCAAGAACCTAACAGTGATGTACAGAAAATCTCCCTGTGCATGGAGACTAAGCAGGGCCCCAGTTGCATGGAGAAGGCAGGAAGAGTAGGCTCACAATCCGACATGACCTTGGAGTCACTTCCCCCGCTCTGCTCTGAGCAGCCACTTGCTTACCTGGGGCAATTCCCCCTGGGCAGGCAGTTGGGAAGGAGAGGGGGGCTCACCACGTTCAAGTGACACAAAATGACCAGCTGGAGGAAGAACAGGAGGTACATATCCGGTCAAGGGAGGAGGAGGAAGACTTCAAAGAGGAGGGGCCGTGACACCCTTGGCCCCCAGCCTGAACTCATGGAGGAAAGGCAAACCTCTGGGATTCTGTCAGGGGCCCCCAGACACCACTGGGTGCCCAAAGCTGAGCTGCAGGAGGAGCTGGAGAGAGCCGCCACAGCGCCCACCCCAGGTGCTCAGGGCCTGTTGCATGGGCAGACAGGCTTGGCACACCTGCCACTCTTGTATACACGGGGCTTTGGGGCCACCTGGTCCCGACCTGGGGAGCTGCGTGCCTTCCTTAAGCACACCACGGGGCTGCTCCCAACACCAAGACACTGGGTTGTGCTGTCCTGGCTAGTAACAGCCCGGCCACCTGCCTCCAGTTGAGCTCCGGACACAGGGGCTGGGCACCGGCTGGAAGGGAGCAGAGCCTCTTCTCCAGTCGTTTCCCCTGCAGCCAGCGCTGATCAGGCAGCTGAGGGGCCCTGAACAGCGGGGCCGGGGGTGAGTCAGCAGGCAACCGCCTCCTGGCAGTGACTCACAGGCAACCAGGCTGTCACTTCTGCCCGTCAACTTCCCCAGCGCCCCAGCCCTCAGCCCTCAGCCTGCTGCTACCGGAAGTGGGGGTGGGGTGGGGTAGGCCACGAGCCTGAACCAGCTCTGCGGAACCCAGGACTTCTGGAGGCCACAGAAAAAGGACGTGAGAAGGGAGAGAGGTTCGCATGCCATTTCCTCGAACTCCCCCATCTGAGCCGGAAGAACCCTACAGCCGTTGCTGCCTGTGGAAAGCAAACAGAGGGTCGCCCTCCTTTGCTCTACACAAGCTGGAGAGAGACAGGCTCTTGGGGACAAGGTCAGGTACCTGCAGGAGTCGGGCCACCAGCCTGGGCCAGAAGTCATAGCTCCTGGAAGCCAGTTAGAGCACTCTGCTGTACCGCCTAGGTAAGTCACCTTCTCGCTCTCAGCCTCTGAGTTGCCATCTGCAGAATGGGCACAACATCCTGTCTACAGTATGTGAAAGTGCTAGTTCACTAAATGTTTGCAAACATCCTCCACTCCCTGTTCCTCTTCTCAGTGAGGATGACTTTCTTCTTCCTTCTTTAGCTCCACCCTTACCTTATAGTGACTCAGAGTTTGGGGCCAGAAGAATGAGACAGCCTGGGATTTAGCAAGACAGAGGTGGTGATAGCGCTGTCTGCCACTGGTGCCATCCGCTCTGCCCCCCTCCCCGCAAGAGCACAGGGGCTTGGTCCACTTACACCCCGTGTTCCGCATCCTCTACCCTCAGACCAGCCCGAGATCCTGGGGGTGCTGAGCCCATGCCCCACCCTTTCTCAGCCCCTACCTCGGCTCAAGCTGTGCCCTTGCCTGCCCAATATTCCTGAGTAGTGAGCAGGCAACCCTACACCCCAGGTTGGATGGGCCAACCTCCTGGACAGCCACCCTGGGGCCCACAGTCCCTCCACCCTTGTCGCCACATGCCAGGTCTGTCCTGCCACTGTGTTGCTCCCCAGTCTCCAGGGTCTGCATCCTGGCACGTGGCACAAGGCCCAGCACAGCGTATACGTGGCAGGAGGAACATCCAGAGCCTGGGGATCTGGGGACACTCGGTACAGGGACAAGCAGCATTCTGCTGTGGCAGTCCAAGGGCTCCTCTGTGAAGGTGACAGAGCAGAGCCCAGCAGACGCTGCGTGCCCAGCTAGGGCCACGGACGGCAGGAGGGGTGGAACCAGACGGGCCCTTGACACCCGAGCAGAGTGCCCCAAAATGGTCAAAACTCCACAAAGCTTATTTTCATGCAGAGATGAGCCCCAAATCTTTAGAAAGTCGATATTCACTAAACAATATGCTTGTTCCCTGAGCACCTTCCAAAAACAATTCTGAAGTTAGTCTTCCCTGGCCTTACAGGTCTGTCAAGTACACGTAAGCAAAGCCTCAGAGCAGGGCCAGAGAAGTCCATTCAAACCCACTTAGAGATGAGCAGACCGATGAGCCGACAAGCTGAGGACACCAGCCTCTTCCACAGATGGCCCATCGGAGCTGGAGGGCACTTGGTTCAGCAGGGAACCTGAGGTCGAAGGAGGCGGTGGAGGGTGGGACGCCCGACAGTCCCAGCCTGGTGGAACACAGCAGGCACCAGAGACTGAAAGTAAGCTCTCACTCCAAACCCGGGTGGCCAGGATTCAAATCTAACTCTGTCAGGCTGGCAGATGTTGGCGCGGCGGCAGTGGTGGCAGCTTCCAGCTCTACAAGATGGTGCCTAACAGCAGCTACTGCTTGGCTAGAAGAGAAACTCAGCATTAAAATCCACATGGGCTGGGCTGGGCTCAAGGGAGGAAGGACGTCTTTCAACTGCGATCTTCCTACACACACACACACACACACACACACACACACACACACGGACCTCTCCCACGTGCACCTCTCAGGATGACCTACCCCACCCCGTGGCGTCCATCTCCCCTAACTTTCCACTGCCATTCTACTTAAGTTCTGACAGTGCTGGGAAAATGACGCTGCCTTCTGGTGGCTGACGCAGCGTCACCAGAGGCTACACCACCACTGGAAACCCCTCAGAGGCAGGCCCTGACCTCTGCTCCCACCGGCTTAGCCAGGCTTTTTTCTTACAAACCCCAAATGCCTACTGTGTCAGCCTCCAAGATCAAGAACTCACAGTGGCTCCCAGCTGCCTGGAGAATCAACTCTAAGCTTCTCTCTTGGAATCCGAGGTTCACCATAACTGTCCACCTTGTCCCCGCTCTCTGCCACCTTATTTCTCCCCTTGTCCGGTATGAGTCTCCGAGCCTCCTCATTCCCCCCAGCAGGACCCTCTTCAAGTCTGTGCTTGGCTAGTGGGTTGCCTTACATTTAGGTGAATCCCACCCACCCTGAAGACCCTGGTCAAGTGTCACCTCCTCCTGAAAGCCCTTCCTGCCCACCCCAAACTCTTCCCTCTTGCCTCCTCTGGCTCCAGTCACCCCCACCACTCACCAGGCGCTGGACTCTAATTCAAAACCATGCAACTTTGGACAGAGGTCAGAGGTCTCCTTGGGAAACCTCAGTTTTGTCATCTGTAAAATGGGGCCTATGATCTGTAAAGCTATCCATTGCTGAAGTCCCTGGGCTCTCAGAGGGACTGGTGGATGACCAAAACCCTCACACGGGGAACTTCAGAGTTGCCTGGGACACTGGCTGAAAATGCAGACACCTGGGCCCACCCAGACCTCCTTCAAGGCAGGGACCTAGGAGTCTGTACTGCTAAACCAGTTTACCACGCAAGTCTTTTTTTTTTTTGAGTTGGAGTCTAGCTCTGTCACCCAGACTGGAGTGCAGTGGCCGCTCCCGGCCACCGCAGCCTCGACCTGCTGGGCTCCGGCGATCCTTCCGCCTCAGCCTTCCAAGTAGCCGGAATTACAGGCATGCGCTACCACGCCCGGCTGATTTTTTTATTTATTGTAGAGATGAGGTCTCGCCAAGTTGCCCAGGCGGGTCTCGAACCCGCGGGCTCAGGCAATCCACTCATCTTGGCCTCCCAAAGTGCTGGGATTACAGGCTGAGCCACCGCGCCCAGCCCACACCAAACCTTATAGTTAGGTGAGACTGAGAATAGGGGTACACCAATGAGCTGGGGACACTTGGCAAATTAACACAAAACCAAACTGGGAAGACACTACAGCTGGCCCATGACAATGCATGTGTGCCCATGTGCGTTGCCCATGTGTGTGTGCACGGGGTCTTGATTGCCAGACTGTCGGCAGCTGGGGGCTGGGCCAGGCTGAGTTTCACTCCTACCAGCCCCACTGAGCCCAGGGTCATTTTCACAGTCACTGCCCCAGGCTTAAGAACCTGCCGGAGGGTCTCCTACTCCTATCACCGCAGCTCACCAGGCCCCTGGCGATGGACACCTTGGTCCACACTTCACAAAACAGGATGGCAAGCTCGGAGAACAGACGTGACATGGTACAAGGCTACCCAGTGAGTGAGTGGCAGGGCCTGAATTCAAACCCAACACGCCTTCATCCACTTGCTAAGGTGAAAAGGAGTTTGAGAAATCAAGGCGAGAGAGTGAGCTGGGCTTCTGGGGTTGGGGAGCTGAGGGGGGCCTGTTTCTCGGCTCCTTGGGAAGAAGCCTCAGAGGCCAACCCTCAGCCCGGGGGCAAAGGGCAAAGGAGTCCTTGGCTCCGCACCCTGGTGAAGGCATAGTTCAGCTGAGCAGGCCTCAGGCAGCATCTCCAAGAACAGGAATGAGCCACAGGGCACGCTCAAGTGCAGTGGTGTGATCATGGCTGCCGCAACCTCGACCGCCCAGGCTCCGGCAATCCTTCCGCCTCAGCCTTCCAAGTAGCTAGGACTACAGGCACGAGCCACCACACCAGACTAATTTTTTTTTTTTTTTTGTAGAGACAATGTCTTGCTATGCTGCCCGGTCTGATCTCCGATTCCTGGGCTCAAGCGATCCTCCTGCCTCGGCCTCCCAAAGTGCTGGGATCACAACCATGAACCACTGGGTCTAGCCTGTCCTCCCTTCTATTCCAACTCTCCCTAGGCCTCCCAGGGACTTGGTCTGCTCTTCTGCAGTGGGTACGTTAGGGAGACCCCGGGGTCCCCGTTGTTACACCAGCTGACTAAGCAGTGACGCAAGTGTCCTGGGCTGGTGGCTCCCTCGGGATGTGAGCAAGCTGTGGAAGCTTGCTGTTACCTCCCTTCCCAGCCCTGGGTATAGTTGGGGGAGCTTCTCGGGCAGGTGCCCGAGGAAAGGAAGAGAGCAGAGTGGAGGGGCAGGGAGACAGACCAAGACCCCAGTGCCCCATACAAGATGCTGAGAACCCATGAAGGTACACACGGCTGCAGCTGACTCAGGAGACCTGGATTCTAATCCTTGCTGGTTAATTTGAAAAATAATTCTCCCGCCTCCTGCTGGTTGGTTTCTTCCTGTGCCAGGTTGAGGGGGTGTGATTTAATGGTGTCAAAGGTCATGGCCATGAAATTCCCAGAGCCCGGGATCTGGGACCTCTTCCTTGCTGTGCAATCTCTAGCCCTTAAGGTGGTGGTATCCACTTAGCTGAGGAGACAGACGTTAAAGGGGCTGGGCCTGGACTTGAAAGGAGAAAAGGGCTTTGCTGCGGACACTGCCAGGACATGGGGCTGCAGGGTGGCCCCAGTAACTCACTGGAGGGATGGCAGACCAGCTACCTGGATAGGGCAGCCAGCGGCCTCTCTCCACCTGCGGCCGCTTGGGCAACTGGGAGCAAAACCTTCCAGAGAGGAAGACAGATGGCTGCAACTGCAGGAATCATATATGAGGACCCCTCAGCCTGGCAGTCTTAAGGCCCCGCAGGTCCCTGCTGACAGTCCCTGGGCACCTGGGACCCCCCTCACTCGGGATCACTGAATGACAGATCAGTCCAGAGCTTACAGGCAAGGAGATGGAGGTTGGGGTAGGGGCACTCGCTGGGAAGCTCAGCAGCCGGCTGACCAGGCTCAAGCCCCAGGGCTGCGACCCGGGCAGCCTGCTCTGCGTGCCTTGGCTTCCTCACCAACAAAACATGGCCGATGGTGGCAACTGCTTTCCAGGGCAATGGTGATCACACCAGCTGACACAGGTACGCTGCTTGGCATGGGACCAGGTGCACAGAGAAGCGTCTGTGAAAACTCCCTGTGTTGGTCAGGCTCAGTGACGCACACCTGGAATCCCAGCACTTTGGGAGGCTGAGGCAGGACTGCTTGAGCCCAGGAGTTCAAGACCAGCCTGGACAACACAATGAGACCTCATCTCTACAAAAAACAAGAAAGTTAGCTGGGTATGAGGGTGCACATCTGTAGTCCCAGTTACTTGGGAGGCTGAGATGGAAGGGTTACCTGAGTCCAGGAGGTGGAGGCTGCGGCAGCCATGACCATGCCATTGCAGTCCAGCCTCGGCGACGGAGACTCTGACTCAAAAAACTCCCTGTGTGAAGGTGAATATCCACTCCAGCTGGAGTTAATCTGGATGGACCACCTGCCGAGGAGGCTCAGACAACTGTGATGACCGTGGCTGGCTCTTCGATAGTCTCAGAGCTTTGTTCCATGACCATTCAAGGCCAGACCATGGGCTGTGACACTCTGGGGTGAAGCCTTACCCAGGCTGTGGTGTGAGATGTTCCTGCCTTCTGACATTACAGCCTTCCTAATTTTTTGATGTTAAAAATGCTTTTTCTAGCCGGGCTTGGTGGCTCAGCCTGTAATCCCGCACTTTGGGAGGCTGAGGTGAGTGAATTGCCTGAGCTCCAACTCAAAAAATAAAAATAAAAATAAAAATGAAAAATAGTGACCAACTACTCTCACCATGATGTAAAAGAAAAAAACTTTTTTTTTTTTTTGAGTTGGAGTCTCACTCTGTTGCCCGGACTGGAGTGCAGTGGCACGCTCCTGGCCACCGCAGCCTTGACCTGCTGGGCTCTGGCTTCCGCCTCAGCCTTCCAAGTAGCTGGAATTACAGGCGCGCGCTACCACGCCCGGCTGATTTTTTGATTTATGTAGAGATGAGGTCTCGCCAAGTTGCCCAGGCGGGTCACGAACCCGCGGGCTCAGGCAATCCACTCACCTCAGCCTCCCAAAGCGCGGGATTACAGGCTGAGCCACCGAGCCTGGTTTATTTTTTAAATCCCTATAAGGCAGTAAAATAGTCTTGCCAGTCCAAGGGCGAGCCACTCCATCCATGACCCAAATTTAGTATTTGAACTTGAACTAGCAGGTGAAATTCAACACTGTCATATAGCCTACTGTCCTCGTTTCACAGGTGGGGAAACTGAGGCCCGAGCAGAGAAGAGGTTACTTTCGCGTGGATGAGAGGCTGTCTCTGCTGTTCCAGGTGGGCTCAACACACCCAGCGCTGCTTCTTCCCCCTGCCCTGCTGCCTGGGTCTCCTGGAACATGCCAACTCCTGGGGGTCCTTGGGGGACTCTTTCCAGGCCCAGAAATCCAGAGTCCCAAATTCCATGGGGGTCCTTGACCCCAAGGGAAGGTTCTGCCGATCCCATCCGCCTGGTGACTACCTCAGGGACAGTCGCTCCATCCAGCAAGGATGTGGGCTGAGGAGGTGAGAAAACAGAGGGTCCCCCTGGGGGCCTGGGGGATCGACCTGGGCTCACATCCTCAGCAAGGGAAGCCACACCCTCCTCCACACAGGAGGCCTCTGAGGAAGGTGGCTGTCCTACCAGTCCCCGGGATTGGGAATTAAGTCTTACAGAAGGTTTCCCACATTTGTTCCTATGCCCTCCTCCTGCAGGCAGGGTCCTCTGAACCCCATGTCCCAGGTAACTGCAGCTGTTGGTGACTTCACAGGTTGTGAGTCATAGAAGGGAGCCCAGTGTGGTTCTGGAAAGGGACAGAGGCTCTGTGAGCAGACGGGGCCACAGATGGACAAACAAGCGTGACTTACCAGAGTCGGGGACATTGAGGCACAGAAAAGGCCACAAAGCGTGTGAAGGACACCCAGCACTTGGCTCTGGGCCTCAGACTATCCGGTCATGAGGTCACAATGCCCCTTCTGCACAGCCCGGGTGCTCAGAGACCTTGTTTTCCAGAAAAACGCAGCTAATAAAGAATGCCCTGAAGCAGACATGAACCAGAGGGTTCCTGTATCACAAAGCTCCCCCCACACTGTTCCTGGGAGGCGAGGGGCCTGGGCGCATGCTTACAGGCTGTTCCCAACCTAGAAGTCTCTCTCCGGCTCTCATCACAGGCAGCCTCCTCTGGAAGACTTCCCTGACGCTGCTCATTCCTCAACAGCAATCCCACACAGTCGGAGGATGCCCCGGGGCAGGGGCAGGGCCACAGCCAGGGCTCACTGCCATAGCAACCCTTTGTCCTCCTAACTCCAGCCAGTCTCCTAATGTGGACATACTAATCACTGCAGCTGACACTACAGGCCTGGCACAGAGCTGGGCACGCTATATAATCCTAGCTAACAGTAATCTTTTAATCATGCTAAATATTTTCCTTCTTTCCTTAAATCACTTTTCACTGATCACAGCTGCTCGCTTCTCTCCTAATTAGTCCGAAGGTAATGAGATTTTGTAGCATCAAAAAGCACACTTGAAATGCCTTAAGTGTGTGCAAAATCCTTCCACCACCTAGCAAGTGCTGGCTCCCTGGGCTGAACGCTGCCATGTGCATAACCCGGGGACAGCGGTGACACATTGTTTTACCCTGTCCTTACCAAGCGCCCTGTGAGATGAGGGATCTTACCCCTGCGCACACGTGGAGCTGAGGCTCAGAGATGTTAAGCAACTTGACAAAGTTTGCAGAGCCAGGAAGGGGTGGACTCCAAGTACTGGGTCCTTCACCACTGGGCTCTGGACATCTCCTGGCCGTAACCTTTGACGCCACAAAATGCCACGCCCTCAACCTAACACAGGAAGAAAGTGAAGCCGGCAGGAGGCAGGGGAGTTATTTTCCAAATTAACCAGCAAGGATTAAAATCCAGGTCTCCTGAGTCAGCCCAGACCACACGTACCTTCATGGAGCAGGCAGCAGCCGGCCTCAGTCACAGAAACAGCAGCAGCAGCAGCAATAACAGCCCAAGATCTTCCCATTTAATTATGCTCATAATTGGTGAGAGCCCTGTACACCTGCTGTGATTACTAAATACTGTCCCCTCAGGCTAGGGAAGAGATTTGTTCACCACTTAAACTCAGACCGGGCTGGGTGCATTGGCTCATGCCTGTGATCCCAGCACTTTGGGAGGCCAAGGCTGGGGGTACTGCTTGAGACCAGGAGTTCAAGACCTACCTGGGCAACACCGTGAGACCTTGTCTCTACAAAAAATTTAAAAATTAGCCGAGGTATGGTGGCACGTGCCTGTAATTCCAGCTACTCGGGAGGCTGAGGCAGAAAGACCACCTGAGCCCAGGAGGTCAAGGATGCGATGACCGTGCCACTGCATTACAGCCTGGGTGACAGAGTGAGACCCCAACTAAAAAGAAGAAAAAATCCAGACTGGCCAGAGCAGTTAGGTGGCCAACATCCAGGGGGTGGCCAATCTCCACAAAGCACAGAGGGAAAGGGGCAAAAGCCAGGGGTTGCCCCAGCCCACACCATCTCTGGAAAGGCAGTTGCTGCCTTCCTGGCTCCTGCCCCTAGGCGCCGCCCCTCGGCCTCCACAGAGCTTTCTCCCCTGCTGGCCATCCTGCAACGTGTCCCACCACGGCAGCCTGGGACTTAATCAGCTTATTGGCCCTGTGGATAGCCTGGGCCATCTGAAAACAGCTCCCTTGCCCCTTGTGGGCAAGGATGCCTGAGATTTAGGCCACAACTATAAATAGCCAAGAAATCCATCCTTTTTACTTGACTCATCTATTTATTTGGTCAATCAGTTCCTGCTGACCCCCCAGATGGCCAAGTTCTACATAACTCCGGCCTGCACAGTCTGCAGACAGGAGGGCCCTCCTCACCTTTGCGCTTGTATTCCCTGGCAGCGCCTCCCTGGGGGCCTCTGTTCCCCAAGATCGCTTCACCTAGTTCCACCTTCGCCTGCAGTGCATCACCCGAAAAATTCTGGTTGGAACCTAACACTGCCACTCATGGCTAAAGCTGCAAGGGACCTCAGTTGCACCATCTGTAAAATGGGCCATCTCGAATTACACAAGGAAGTACCTCAACACACAATCTGCTCTCAGGAGAAACAGTACACCCCTGCCTGAGAAAGAACAGCCATCTTTTTTTTTTGAGTTGGAGACTCACTCTGTCACCCAGACTGGAGTGCAGTAACCGCTCCCGGCCACCGCAGCCTCGACCTGCTGGGTTCCGGCAATCCTTCCGCCTCAGCCTTCCGAGTAGCTGGAACTACAGGCGCGCGCTACCATGCCCGACTAATTTTTTGATTTATTGTAGAGATGAGGTCTCACCAAGTTGCCCAGGCGGGTCTCGAACCCGCGGGCTCAGGCAATCCACTCACCTCGGCCTCCCAAAGTGCTGGGATTACAGGCTGAGCCACCGAGCCCGGCCAGAACAGCCATCTTTTATTTCATGCACTTACTTGTCCAACCAATGCTTGACCTTGACTCTGCCCCTTCTTAGCATCCAGCTAAATGCTGGGAGAGGCAGAAACAAACACCCCGAGGGCTGGAGATTGGGTCGTGCAGGGAAAACACCAGATACACAGTTCCTCCATCCGGTGTTCTGTGTCAAACATGTCAAACAAGCAGCTTCGAACCAAGTTGCTTTCGATGGCACTGCTGCCGCCACCCCCCGCCCACAAGGACTTCACAGGCTCCCAAACCACGTGAATCAGCAAACTGGGTTAGACATCTCATTGGAGTGGGTTTCCTCTCGGGGCTTCTGGCCACGCCTGCGGACCTCTCACAGCCATGCTGGGTGAGGGCAGGGCCTGTCTGTCCCGAAGTCATCATCAAAACAACAGCTGAACAACGTCTTCGGGGCTCCTGGAAACATCAAATAAGGCCTTCCAGTTCTGGGCCGGTGCCACAAATGGATCCAGACCCTCCGAGGTCGCCGAGCTGGACTGCCCTCTCCCTGGGAACCCTCTCGCCCGCCATCGCCCAGAGCAGGGAACCCCTGCTAGGCCATCCTAGAGCTTCCTCGGGCCATTTACGACCACCGATGCCCTTCCTGTCTTTGCCCACCTGGCACACTTGTGTAATCTGAGACCTCGGGGGAACGTCTTTCTAAATTCTGTGTGCCCAAGGCTCCTTCAAGACCCCCCACATTCCCTGGTTCCCAGGGTCGCCCCACACTGGAGTTCCCGGGCTGGACAGAGGGTGCTCACTTTGGGTCTCCAGGGCCCAGCAGGAGAGACGTTTGTAACTTTTTGATGACTGATTACTTTCAATTCTCAAAGTTCAGATACTTAGAGATTTTCCCCAAACTTCCCCTGACGTCGGAGACTCCCGCCTGGGCCTTCCCCGACTCTGCGGGGCTAGCAGGGACTCAAAAAGGTAAACTCCTCAAGTGGACTGGAAGGGCCAAAAGGCAATGGGAGGTCTCCCCTAACCCTCAGCTGGGCAGCCCTCCTTCCCAGACGCACCCAGCAGGCTCAGAACCCAGTCAAGGGGCTTCCAGGTTGAGCCACAGGGCTTAGTAAGCCCAGGGAAGGGCCCTCTCTGGGTGTGAGACCCCACTGAATGTCTGGATTGTTAGGTGTGACCAGGTCATCCCTGAAAACACATGCTGTGGCCATTACTGGTTATAAGGCACAATAACAGGAAATATTTGCACCAGCTTTTCAAAATGCCAACTGCTGTCTCCTACATGCACCAGCTAACCCAGCAGGTGCCACAGGCCCCATTTCACAAGGGGGACAACTGAGGCCCAAGGTGGCACAGCCAGGAAGTAGCAGCAAGAGCCATTCTCTGACATCACCATGACAGGAAGGGTGGTTCTGACCAAAGCAGAGGTCTTGAGGTGATGTGTGACCTTGGGCAGGTCACCACACCTCTCTGGCCTCAGGAAGTTTGCTATGAGGAAGAGCGGATGAAGGGGGCGGGCAGACAAGCTCATGAGGGGGGTGGCTCACGGTCCCAACTGCCTCCCTCTACTACCCTGAGCCGAGGCCGGGTCTCCTCGTTACCTACACTGACTGCATGTTTGGAGCCCATCCCACCTAGCAACTGAGCAACAGTCTGTGTGATCATTACGCTGACTCTACCTTCCTGCTGTGTCCCTCACTGTCCACACTGTGCCTGGCAAACAGGGCTGTTCAATAGTCACCAAGGTAATGAATGAATGCATGCTAAACAAATGCCTTTGTTCGCTCAGATGTGAGATCACACGGAAGGCTGAGGAGGTCTGGAGGGACAAGTCCAGAGGGAGTGGCAGGACTCCCCTGGGCAGTGCCCGGTGGAAGGAAGGCACAGGGAAAGTCCCAGCCCCAAGCTGAGAGTCCAGCCTCCTACCCCATGTGGTCTCGAAGGCACTTCCCACACCTCCCGGCCCAGGCCTCACCCATGAAGCTGAGTGTACCAGACCTCTCACAGGGCCATCTCACAGCACAAAGGGGGCTGACTGTACAGCCTGGGGCCCAGCCGGGGGCACAACAGCATCTCCAGGTCAGAACCGAACCCCATCACCAGTCAGGCTGACCCCACTGCTGCCTCGAGGAGACAGGCAGCAGATGGGCAGGACTGGGCCCAGAGTCCACTGGGGCTGGACTCACAGACACCTCAGAATCCTCAAGAAGTAGTTCCATCCTGGCTTTTGTCCGAACGAGCACTTCCTCCCTGGGCAAACAATGCTCAGAGACAGGCTTGTCGCGCTTAGCAAATATAGCAAGGGATGTACCCTAAAAAGTGACCCGCCATGTACCTGAAATTCTCAGTCAACTGGGTCCTGCATTTTACCTGGCAACCCACCCAGAGTGTCCAGAGATCTCCCTGTGTTGATCACACATCCAGCACAAAACATGAGACCAGGAAATAAGAATGGCTAGACACTCCAACCGTCTGGGGTGAAAGCTTCCACCTGAGCCCAAGGGTGCGTGCTCCCTCCAGAGGCACCTCCCTCCCTTTCTCCCATCCAGAAGAAGCCACAGGCCTGCAGGCAGCAGACACCCTGTGAAGTCCTCTCACTTGCTCTATCTTTCCATGAGTTTTTCCAAAGCAGGTAGCCATTACGAGGGGCGTCATGTAGACTCACATGTGCCACCTCCTTCCATCCTGCCCCCGTGACAGACATTGCTAATTGATCCTGGCATCCTTCTCATTGATCTGGACCAGCCTTAGCTTCCTCATCAGAACCTGGTCTCTCTGGGCCTCCAATAACCTAATGGCCATCAGAGAGCCCTCGTGTGGGGGGACAAGACCTGGCTCCCTATTAGGACAGGCAGGATGCCCAACAAAGACTTGGGAAGGGGGACATGCCGCTCCAAGAGGTGAGCCCTCACACCAGGGCATCTGGGTCCCAAGAGGCAGGGTGGAGAGTCCCATCTGAGCTCAGCCTGCCACCCTAAGAAGCCACCCTGAGTATAAATGATTCTATACCCTTGTTTGCGATGAAGAAACCGAGGCCCAGAGAGGGCGGGTGACCTAAGTTCATCAGCAAGTTGATGGGGAAAGGAGCAGCTGGGGCTGAATATGAACCCAGGACCCCTCCTGCATGGGTGCCTGGGGAGCAAGCCCCTCTAAACCCAGAGGTGGTCTGCGGCCCCGGGATCTAGGAGGCTCCTGTTTTAGGGACTCTGGGTGTGTGGACCCACCATCCATTGACTAAGAAGAGACAAACAGATGGGAATATCTTCTGGAAAGCTCGCCCAGACTTCGCCGTGTGGGCAGCTATGGCCTCCGGAAGGCCCTGTCAGCTTGAGAAATCCCTCTCCCTGAAGGAGTCCCCACCCAACCCCAGCTGGGCCTCTGCACCTGGACAGGAGGATGCTCTGACTGAGTCTCGCCTGGAGGCCCAGGTAAAGCAGGAGAGGAGGTCCCAGCTTGCTCCGGCCCCATCTCTCGGCAGCTACAGTCAAAGACACAGGCTAAACCCTTCGAGACCTTCCCCCTCATCCTAACACGTGGCTGGCCTCCAGTTGGTCCCTGCCTTCTTGACAGAGCCTCCGTTTTCTCACCTTTAACGTGGGGACAGCAATACCTGCCTTGCAAGACGATATAAGCACAAAGAAGGAAAGACTTGCTGAGAACCGCAAAGGGCCGCAGATGCCACTACTACACATATGCTCAGACTTTTCTGACGCAGAGGTACCAAAAATAATTACAAGAACACAAGCAATAACAATGACATCATTGTTGAGGAACTACTCTGTGCTGGTCACGGCGCTATGTAAGAATGCCCAGTTTTGCTGCCCTGAGCCTCACTACCAGAGGAGAGTCTACATCATGCCCATTTTGACAGAGAATCCTGAGACCCAGAGAAGTTAAGTGATGTGCCTGGGGTCACACAGCAGGATAGAGACCAAATGACACTCACACCCAGGCTCCTCAGACAACTGAGCTCAGGTGCTAACCAAACATCTCTAGAGGGTGGGTGTGTTTTTCAACCCAGCCACCCTCTCGGTCTGGCCCAGTATTCATAGCTATTTTTTGGTTTGCAGGGTTTTTCTCGTCTTCCCCAAATGAGAAAAGCTGGCGGACAGGGAGCTGCTTCTCTGGAATGGCTGTTTTAAATCCTGCTCCCCAAAATTCTGAAGGCGGGACCTCCGCAAGGGACGTGCCACCATTCCCTCTCGATGTGCCAAGGCTGTCACTACTTAAGCCGGAGGGTCCATTGCGGCAACCTCTGGAAGGCCAATGACTTGGTAACACATGCCCAGCATCTTAAATGCACCCCCATTAGGCTAGCAAGCCCAGTCTCTTGACCAGACCAAGATGGAGAAACACCCACTGGGTTCAGATTTGTCAGATGCACCACACTGTAAGTATACACACCACCACTGAATGGTGCACTTAAAAATGGATAGGATGGTCAGTTTTATTGCTACAATTAAAAGATAGAAAAAAGCCGGGCTCAGTGGCTCAGCCTGTAATCCCGCGCCTTTGGGAGGCTGAGGTGAGTGGATTGCCTGAACCCGCGGGTTCAAGACCTGCCAGGGCAGTGAGACTTCATCTCTACAATAAATAAAAAAAAAAATCAGCCAGGCCTGGTAGCGCACGCCTGTAATTCCGGCTACTCGGAAGGCTGAGGAAGAAGGATGGCCGGAGCCCAGCAGATCGAGGCTGCAGTGGCCGGGAGCAGCCACTGCACTCCAGTCTGGGCGACAGAGTGAGACTCCAACTCAAAGAAAAAAAAAAAAAAAAAAGATAGAAAAAAAGATTTTCAATGCAGAGTGGTTTACAAGAAAGAGAAACTATAATGGGACAAGTTCCCATCACTAGGGAATTAATTAAATACATGACAGTGAATGGCCTAGAACAGGAGTCAGCAAACTGCGGCCTCCGGGTCAAATCCAACAGCTCAGTTTTGCAAATAAAGTTTTACAGACACACAGCTGCACCCCCACATTTGCACATCATCGATGGCTGCCTTCCACCTACAAGGTGAGATCAGCAGAGCTGAGACCGCACAGCACACAAATCCTGAATACACACCAAAAGAAAAGTGTGCCGACTCCTGACTCAGAAGATCAAAGACCCAGAAAAATGCCCAGAAATGTGTCACGGGGGGAAGCAGGCTCCAGAACAGAGCCACACCATGAGCTCAATTTCAAAAGGAAAATTTTAAACGGAGCATGTTCATCCAAACATTTACACATGTACTGCTAGATCATACCTCGGTTAACTCTGGGTATGAGAGCATAGATGAATTTTGTTTTCTTCTTTCAACTTTTTTCCGTATCTCCCGATTGAAAACATACGACTTCTATAATTAGAATAAAGAATATCATTTTATCGTGGTCTCAGCCCTTCTTGGGAACAAATACTGAGGGTGACACTCTTGCTGAACAGGCCTGAGGTGACCTTTCCCAAAGACACTGGAAGTCATAGGTCTGTCATACTAACAACCCCTTCCCCATCAACGATTACAAAGGGTGCAGGGGCTGGGGGACGACACATGCGGGAGGTCTCACAACAAGCACCCAGAGGGTTAATCCCCTGTTTCAAATCTTCCCTCTTAGGCTAGGCACAATGGCTCATGCCTATAATCCCAGCACTTTGGGAGGCTGAAGTGGGAGGACTGCTTGAGCCCAAGGTTCAAGACCTGCCTGGCCCACAGCAAAACTCCATCTCTACATAAAATCAAAAAATTAGCTGGGCATGGAGGCTCATGCCAATGGTCCCACCTGTGTGGAAGGCTGAGGTGGGAGGACTGCCTGGGCCCAAGAAGTCAAGGTTGCAACGAGCTGTGATTACACCACTGCACTCCAGCCTGGGTGGCAGAGACTCCAACTCATTAACAAAAAAAGAACCGGGCTCGGTGGCTCAGCCTTTGGGAGGCTGAGGTGAATGGATTGCCTGAGCCCGCGGGTTGGAGACCCGCCTGGGCAGCGAGACC
>NW_007074826.1:86111-95384 GCF_000164805.1 Carlito syrichta
CCCAGCAGGTCGAGGCTGTGGTGGCCGGGAGCGGCCGCTGCACTCCAGTCTGGGCGACAGAGTGAGACTTCAACTCAAAAAGAAAAAAAAGAGTCTTCTTTCTTCCGTAAATTACCCCACAGACCCAGGAGGGTGGAATTGATTTTCGGACCCCATTAGCTGAGGTGGTGGGGAGTTGCTCCAGGGATCCCACCCTGGAGAATGAAGTGGGAAGTTTTCCGCGGGACACTTGGCACTGATTCTGTCCGGCTGCTGAGCACTTCAGAACTCCAGTGTGATCACAAAGGGGCGACGTCACCTGAGCCCCAAGTCCCAAGACCATTGTCCAATTCTCCTGGGTGCTGGTATTCACCTCACAGGAGGGAAAGCAGGGGCTCAGGGCCGCCAGCGACTCCCCCCAGGTCACACAGTGGGCGCGGGCTAGAGCTGGGACCCGAAGCAAGATCTCCCGACTCCCAGGTCCAGGGACCCTACGCACGACTCGTTCCCTGGCAGCAATGCTTTAGGGATTGGCTCACTTAATAGACTCCCCCGAGCAGCCATGAGTCTATGCCATCCCCTTTCTCAGATGAGAACCTAGAGGTCCGAGGCCCCAAAGGAAACACTCAGCACGGAGGGGACACATGCCCAGTGGTGTGCACATTTCAGGGACAACAGCCTCTGCTCTTCCACCCTGTTCCTCTGAACTCCCTCCAAATCCCACAGCCTGCCATGTCAGGGGCCAAGAAGCCCTTTCTGGAAGGGCAAGTCAAGAGGGCTGCCTGGAGGAGGCATCGGAGCAGTCTAAGGGCAAGCCTGCCTCTCTGCCTGGGCTGCCTCTCCTATGGAAGACCAGTGAGCCTCAAGGAAGAGGAGCAGTGGCTGGCTCCCCTCTGTGTATTGCCTACTTTTTAGTTTATTGCTCAAGACTTTTTATCTGGAGGCAGAACTCACATTCCAGCTTCACAGCAGGCGTTTCCTTTCCCAACTGCCTTTGGCTACTCATTAACCAGCAGGAAGGCCTTGGGGAAGAGAAAGGGGTGAGACCCCAGGTCTGCTCCCAGCCTGGGGGCGCTGAGGGCACTTGGGCCAGCCAGGTTCAAATCCTCGCTCTGTGACCTTGGGAAGAGTCAACTCACCTCTCTGAGCCTCAGTCTCCCGACCTCTCCAATGGGGATAATGTCAGCAGGCCCACTCCCCAAGGGCAACCGTGGGAGTCTGTCTGTTCAGTACCTCAGCCTGATCTGCAGGGAGCACTGAACCCTTATATGCCATTCTAACAGAAAGAGCAAGAGCACCCACACCACGGGGTCGCTGAGGGCACCCTGCTGAACCCTCCAGCATTACCCCGAGCACGCTGCTGCAGAGTTCAGCAAACGTTAGGGGTTAGTAACTGCGGACGCTCGTAGATTATGACGAAGACTCTGCAGGCTGCTGACGAGGGGCCCCCTCCATGCCCATGTGGCAGCAGCACACACCTGCCTGATGTCATAACATGAAGGACACCTCCACGGGTAGGGCTGTTGTGGCAGAGCCCCCCGGGTGGGGGGGTGGGGGATCTTGATGACAAGGAAGAAATCGGGTTCAGCCCCAGGGGCTCTGGACCACAAACTGACTTTCTCTCAGTTCTGGCCTCACAGGGGACCCCAAGTCAACCGTGCCAGTACCAGTGGGAGCAGAACCTCCCCCTATAGGAATTCCTGCCCAGGAAGCCTGGGTTTTCAAACTTCAAAGCAGAGCCCACAAGTGGGTCATCAAACCAAGGTAAAGGGTCAGGGTATCGGCACAGAACACACCAGTGCAGGAGAATAGACTGGAACAGACCCCACAGCGAGTGTGGGGACCACTGGTGAAATCTAGGTTTCAGTGTTTGCATTTCACGCACATGTGTGCATGCATGTGTGTGCGCGCACACACACCACATTCTGTTGTAAACCAGTATCTTAAATCAGGGAAGAAGACATTCCTTAGACCCCTTTCTAAACCAGGATTAGGATCCTGAACTGAAAGAAAAGAAAAATAAGTCTGAGACAATCAGCACAGCACCATTAAGATCTGTAAATTAGATAAGAGAATTGTGCCAATGTCAAATCAATGTCCTGGGGTAGATAACCGTGCCGCGGTTATATAAGAGTGGCCTTGTTCTTGCGAAAGACTTGAAGGACTGGGGTAAAGGGGCATCCTGCCTGCAACCCGCTCCCCAGTGAGTCAGCAGAACAGGAAGAATACTTACGTGACTACTCTTAAAGAACATACAGGCCTGGCTCGGTGGCTCAGCCTATAATCCCAGCACTTTGGGAGGGCCAGGCCAGCGGATTGCCTGAGCCTGTAGGTTCGAGACCAGCCCGGGAAACTTGGCGAGACCTCATCTCTACAATCAAACTTTTAAAAAAAGCCAGGTGTGGTAGCGCATGCCTGTGGTTCCGGCTACTCGGAAGGCTGAGGCAGAAGGCTCACCAGAGCCCAGCAGGTCAACACCAGGGTGGCCGTAAGCGTACGTACCACTGCACTCTAGCCTGGGTGAAGGAGTGAGACTCCATCTCAAAAAAAAAAAAAAAAAGAAAAAGAAAAGAAAAGAACATACAAAGAGAAAGAAGAACACACGGAAGGATAAGAATGTGGCAAACGGAGAACTCTCGGCGAAGGGCACCACCGGAGTCCATTCAAATGCTCCTGTGGCCACTTTCCTGAAGATATTCAATTCTCCTAAATATAAAACGTTACACCGACGAGAGATGATTGTGATGGTGGCCCCAATTCCTGGGGCACTCATCTGTACCAGAGCCAAGCTCGGCCCTACACAAGCGTCTGACCCCATTCCTCAGAGCCTGCTCAGTAAGGCCGCCGTCCCTGTGAGGCACATTCCCGAAGCTGCCTGCAGCAGGGCCAGGACAGGGTCTCGACTGGGCCTCCAAAACCAAGGCTTGGCCCACCTGCAGGGCTGCCACCTCCCCAACACCACCAGGCCGAGACCAAGCAGATACAGGTGGCCAAGCCAGGCCAGGGGCCCCGCGACCGGGAGGTGAGGTGCAGACAAGGCCCAGAGGCCTCAGGGGTGCTGCCTCCTCCAGGAGCCTGGAGAGACACTGAACTCCCAAGGCTCCTGAGGTCACCGCACATCAGTAAGGCATGATCCCCACAGGAGGTCAAAGGCCACTTACTCTTTGGAAGCTCCTCAGAACGGGCTGTGGTTCTGGCTCTGGACCTATTGAAAAAGAGGAAGCAGACACAGAAAGGAGACAGGTCAGGGTCTGATGGACACATGGCTCTGATCTGTACACCCATGACCACCAAGCACAATGCGGAGACCCGGACAAGGAAAACCAGGATTCTGGGGCTCACAACACGGGCTTGCACACACCAACACAATCTCACACAGACACACTCACATGTGTGCACAGGCAAACACAACCTCACACAGACACATGCACACACACGTGTGCATACAGACTCCTAGTCAGACACACACATACTCCCAGCCACACACAGACCCGCACTCCCCTCGCACACATACATCCATCTCCAGGACGTGGGGTCCCTGACACTCAGCATCCCCTGCTGTCTGCCTGGGCCATGAGGAGCTGGCCAGCCCGTGGTCACATGGGGTCACGGCTACAAATGGGTGAGCTGCCTCCACTCCTAACCAGGGAAAGTCCATGGTCCCGGGAGCCCCTGCCAGCTCTGTCTCGAGACTGACTGTCTCCAAGAGCTCAGGGACACACCAAGGCAGGATCGGGGGCTGTGGGAAGCCCTGGGAGCCCTGAAGGCTCTTGGGAATGTGATGTGAAGCTGAGAACCACTGCGCCAAGGAAATCTGCTGAGCCAAGCAGTCCCTGCTGGGACAAACCCCGGAAGCCTTTTTTTACTTTTTTAACACTGGTTCTCCTTTGTTTTTTCAATAGAATACCTCTTGTTATTCGGAACTCAATTTGGGAAAGAGACAACTCTGCCTCTCCAACCACCAGCAAACCTTCTTGCCTGGAGGCTGGAAGGCTCTCGGGTTCCTGGAATCTGAAAATGCAGAAAGCCAGGAAATGGTTTCTTCTCAACGGAGATCTTAAATTTCAGTGAACAGTTCAACTGGGATTAGCGAGGGCAGTGGTCACCTCCAGAGGGAGGGTGGTGAGGTGGGCGGTGGGTGGCGGGTGGCTGAGGCTGAGGCCCCCAGGGCTTCTCCTCCCTTCTCTCTCTGCTGTGCCGGTTGTAGCCCTGCCCTTCTGAAGCCTCTTTCCCAGACTCAGAAACACAGAGTCCGCAACCATGATGCCCTCAGCCTACAGCGCTCCCAGCCCATGACCGCACTGCCCTGTGGGGCTCCCACATTCAACAGGCTCACACCGGCGCCCAGGCACTGTGCGGCAGGGAGAGCCAGTCAACAAATCACAGAGCACTTGCTATGTGCCAGGCACTGCACTGGGTACGGGAACACAGCAATGACAAGAGAGCAGAGGTCCCTGTACTCACAAAGGCTGGAGCTACAGGCTAGAGGCTGGGGCCCAAGACAAAGATGCCACCCCTCATGTTCTAGGTGGACACGTGGTTCTGTGAAGGCTGGGGTGGATTAGCAATGTCTGCCATGGTGTGGGCACAGGAAGTGGCAGCGTGTACCTTGCCATCCTGGACCACAGCAAGGGAAAAGGGATAAAAAGACGAAGTTAGCAAGCTGAAAGCACAATCACAAGCACAATATTAAGGTAACTGGAGGAACAAGAGTGTAATTCTGTCTAGGGTGAAACACTACTCATTGCCTGAGGTGCTAGCCTGGCTCAGAGAGGGAGACAATGGCCCTCAAGTCCCTGTGGGCCTAGCCTTCTGGCACCCACACCCCTTCTGGGGACTGCCATCAATCTGTTCCACTTGAGACCCACAAACACCCACTCTCAGCCCACGGGATCTGGAGGAACTAGCTTCTAGGTAAGCGCTTGAGCTAGGCCTAGCCGATCAGAGGAGGCTGGGTGAACTTGCTCAAGGACAGGCACTTGATCGAGCCTAGTCGAAGAGAGTGCCACTGGGACTTTTGCTTTAAAATACTGGGGAAAAAGAAGGCTCTAGTCACGCTGAGATGACTTCACTGGAGGGAGGGGTACACAACACTGGGCAGCAGCTAGGGAAGCCCCATGGAGAATGGAGCAGGCAGAGGGACAGGGAAGCCAGAAATTAAGAGAAAGAAACTTGAGTCTCATTGACATCTCTCAGCACCTGGATCCAGCCATGCCTGAAGTACGACCCTAGGCTTTTCAATTAAAGGAGTCAGTAAATGGTCTTTATTTTCAAAGTAAGATTTCTGCCATTTGTAGTCTTAAGAATTCAGACCTATACCAGGCCTTGAACTTGCTGTGTAATATTATGCATGCCCCCTTATCTTTCTAAGGCTCACCCCATCAGAAGAGAGGAAAGGGGCAGATAACGTGACACCTGAGGTTCCAGCAGCACAGGCAGGGGGCTCTATCACGTGCTAGGCTCAGGCCTGACCTTCCCCCAACCCCAGGCCCCACCCCAAGCACAGCAACCAAGGATGTGGGGATCAGCCCTTCTAAAAGTCCAGCAGGAAGGAGAATCACCTAGGGACTCTTTAAAACACAGATTGCAGGGCCCCATGCCCACGTCTAAGGCAGCAGGTCTGAGTGGGGCCCGTGGTTCTGCATTCTGAAGAGCTTCAGGGTGAGACGGCACTCCTGGTCCAACGACCCAGACTCTTGATCCATTTACTCTTCTCAGTTGTGAAAGATAGCTGCTCAGTGCAAAATAAAACTCCCCGTCCTCAAAGCAGACCCCTAGTTACGGAAAATGCCCCTGCGGCTGCCAAGATAAGCCAGCCTAGAGACAGCTGCAGCGCCAGGGCCCAGCTCACGCAGGCCCAGGCCGCCCTCCCAGCCAGCCTCCACCCGGGACTTATGCAGGCAATGGGAGAGGCCGTGAGAGCCACAGGTAGCTCCTGGGCTCCGGCGGTCCCCACACGGGTCTTCCAGGCGCCGAGAGCATCCCCAGCAGCTCCCCTCCTTCCCGGGCAGCACGCCAGCATCAAATCCCGCTGTGGGCCTTGTCCGGACACACGGCCTCTGCTGCCCCGCTGTCAGCAGGGCCTGGCTGGCCCTGGGCTCTCCCCTGATTTACATCCGACTTGGCTGCCTTGAAGAGCCTCCTGTGGCTTTTGGAGCCAGGACACTGTTCAGTAGTACAAGGCTTCCCCGCCAGCAGCCTTTCCGAGGTGGCGTGGGCCCAGAGGGCGGCTCGGCCGGCTCCCAGCTGTGTGGCCTTGGCGAGAGGCCTGTCCTCAGCAGGGCCTCAGGTTTTCACGAGCAAAATGGGAATAACGGTCTCCTTTGTGAGGATTCAGGCGACGACGCCTGCACAAGGCACAGGGCCTGGCTTTTAGAGCAGAGCAGGCACCTCCTAAGACCCTTCATCTCCTGTGCTCACAGCATGGTCCCAGTCCGCAACGTGGGCCTGGGCATCACCCGGGAGCTGGTCAGAAACAGAGGCCCAGGCCTGCCTTCGCCCTGGTGCCCAGGAAGGGCACTTCCCAAGCCCCAGGTGAGGGCTGCCAGCTTCTGAGTCTGAAGGACCTGGTATATTCTGCTAGCATGTGGTGCGGGGAGGGAACGAGGCCACTGCAAGCTTGAGGGGTGCCGCGGGAAGTGCAGCTGCCTGGACTCCCCTGCTCCAGCCCGCCTCGCTGCCACAGGCCCCTACCCTCCACACCAAGAACAAACTCAGCACTAGACCCAGCGCTCGCTCTCCCTTGAAGGGCTGCAAATGCCAAGCCTGAGGAAGCTGACAGGAAATCACTCTCCCACCTGCATTGAGTCAGACCCTGGGTTAACGGGAGCAGGAACTCCTCTACCTGCCCAGAAGCAACCCACAAAATGCGCAGTGTGGGGGCCAGGCCAGCGCGGTTTGGGGATGCTGGAGAGCCCGAGAGGCCACCAGCCGCCCAACGCAATGGCAGCTGACTGGGTGCTGGGCCTGGGGCTGCTACACCTTCCCATAGCATCCAGAGACCGCCGGTAACCAAAGGGGGCCACAGAGAAATCCCACATTGAGACGACACTGGCCAGTTGCATAGGACTCCGAGGACAACACAGAACACACGCGTGGCTACCCCGGGCCACTCCGCAGCGACTCCACTCTGCTGCCTCTGGTCGTTTTTCAGCCCTAGGACAGGAGAGTTTCAAAACAGCCCCGCCTTCCCCTGGTGACCTGGAGACAGAAACAGGCTCCTCAGCCCCTGCGGAGAAGGCCTGGCAGCTCTGGAGTGTCTTTCTACTTTGTCTTAAGCCTGTTCCAACGGACGCACTTCTACCAGTGGTCAGGGAAGAGCCCACTGTTCGCTGAGGCAATGCTTTCCACTAAAACTCTGCAGCCACAACTCTGTCCAGAGGGCCTTTGGGACTCAGTCCCAAATCGGACCCTCCTTGGAGAGCCAGGGCAGGGCCCCACCGAAAAGCCAACGACAGGAGGACCTGCAAGGACAGCTCCCCACCTAGGGACACGCACTCCCAGAGAGAAGGGCCTTCTCTCCTGTCCTTGGCAGATGCTCCCCTCAAGCACGGAGCCCAGCTGGGCCACCCCTTACCAGTTGGGAAACAGAACCAGAGAGCGGGAGAAGACCCACCCAGATCACACAGCAAGCCAGCGGCCAAGGGCATCTCAGCGCCAGCGTTGCGATGCCTGACACGGGGTCTTTGGTTTTAAAAGGACATTAGTCGTGTGTGTGTGACTTTCTGTCTGACACCCATCACCCGTGGCGCGCAGACAGCTCCGTGAGCACCGAACATGGCCTATCCTGTCCTGTGTACCAGCCATACCCCAAGCTAGGACAGGGCCTGGAACAAGTGAGTATTTGTTGGACAGTGGGACAGTAACAGGTGAACGTGATGCGCATGCCTGAACCTACCCAAAAGTTCACTGCAGGCTCTCATTCCAGGGTGGAGGGAGGAGGTGCTGTGGTTGTGTGCTGAGGACCTACTGTGTCTCAGTCCCCAGGCCAGGTGCTGGAGCTGCTGTCCCTCTCTCCCTCGTGGATTTAAGGCACAACAGCAAAGGTCTGTGCTCGGGCCAGAGGAAAGGCCACCGGGGCTCAGACCAGGGCAAGCTGAAGTCCACTCTTGACTCCAGTCACCTTCTGAGTGCTCACTGTGTGCCAGGAACTGTCCAGGGCTCGGGGGACGCTGCAGGGAGCAGGCGGCTTCAAGCTGGCGATGGGATCGTGGGGATGAGTGATGGATGAAGAGCCTTGCGGGGTGAGGGACCAGTGTGGGCGGGGCCGAGAGAGCCCAGTGCTCAGTCCGGGAGCAGAGGCCAGCCAGACTGCACACAGAGGAGAGCTATGTATGTGAGGGCCAACAATGGAGAGAGCCAATCCTGAAGGGCCTCTAATGCCTGGCCAAGAAGTCTGGACTCGACATCACAAAGCACTAGGGAGCCACTGAAGGCTTTTGAGCTGCAGAGTGACATGCTGAGGGCTGGCCCCTGGATGGTACAGAGAGGTGCCCAGGGGGCCCAGAGGCTAGTGAGGCTGCCATCTGGGTTGGGGTGATGTCCAGCCTCAGAGGAGACACCAGATGCCATCTGGTGATAGAATGAATGTCCTTGAAATCGTGACCGTGTCTTCCGTCAGGGTGCTGATGGCCACGGGGCAAGGGGGAAGAGCCCTTAGGACCTCCCCTTTCCGGCACCCTTCACCCACTTCAGCATGACTCTGCTGAAATCCATGGCCAGCCGCACTCCTCCACCCCCCACCCAGCCACTGGCAGCCTTGGGTTAAGGACTTTCCGCTGGAACATGGCAGTGAGTCACTTGGCACTTCTGTTGTGTGCAAAGAAAAGCCCTGGAAAGGACTCTCGGAACGTCCCAGCACAAGGAGGCGCCACACAGACACGCGGTCCAAGCATGCAGGCTGGGAAGGACGTGCGGGGAGCAGAAACAGGATTCGGACCCCTGCCTTCCAGCCCAGGAACGCACAGACGCCATCAAGAGAAGAGGTGTTCACACCAGCTCACCCTCCTCCTGGGGACCACCAGCCCTCTCTGCACTCCGCACTGTGTTCCACACAGTGGCCAGAGCTGCCCACTGCGTGCCGGGCTCCAGGCGCTCTCTGGCCTTTCCATGAGCCCCATGCAGGATTCAGGCGATATCTCCTGAGCAGCCAAGCCCGGAGGAGTCTTTCCGATTGGCACAGCCTTGCCCTCTCATTCCCCTTCCCAACAACTGGGAAAAAAACAGGATCAGCTAGGCTTGGTGGCTCAGCCTGTAATCCCGCACCTTTGGGAGGCTGAGGTGAGTGGGTTGCCT